>NW_008674993.1:0-2063 GCF_000695815.1 Acanthisitta chloris
CCAGGGGATGATCCCAATTCCCAGAGCCCCTGGGAGCTGAGATCTTACCTCCCAGGCCACCCAAATTACACCTTCCAGGTTTTTCCTGAGAGGATTTGGCTGGATGTATCCCAACATCCAGGGATAAAGCCTTGGATAACACACTGGGATAATGCCCTGGACACCTGGGACAGCCTCCAGTGGGAATTCTCCACAGGGAGGGATGAAGTGAGAAGGTTGCTGGTTAATTTTTGGCAAAACTATTCCCAGTTGGGAGATTTCCAGTTGGTTTTCCTTCCTGGCACAACTCCATGGGAAGGGAAATCCTTCCCTCTGTATCCTGCAGGGAATTTTGGGATTGGAGGTGGATCAATCCCAATAAGTTCTGTCTTGGTTCTCTGCTGGTTTTGCTGTTGTGTTGTACCTGCTCCAGGCAGATAAAACTTCCTTCTTCTGGAATTCTGCCTGGAATTCTACCTGTGGTTACAGGAGGGGAGGGAAACTGAGGCATGGAGCAGGGAATGGGTTGTTATCCCAAGGGAATGCTCATCCCAGCAGTGGGAGAATCCTTGATTTAGGTTCATGAAATGCCTTTACTAAACCAATAAAAATCAGGTTAAATTTCCTCCTAATTTCAATAACTCCAAACCTCCCAAACTCAGATCAGAGATGTATTTTGGGGCCCAACCAGGCACAGGGGGAAGGGGAAATGTTCACTCAACTCTGGTTTGAGGTTGGAGGAGATTTTTCCCTGCCCTGATAGGATGGAAAAAAAAGCAGAAGTTGAAAAAAAAACCACGAGATACTCACGGGACACTCTACACCCTCCCAGGAAGGCCCAAAAAAACCCCAAAAATGGGCAAAATTTAGGGCTCTGAGTTCCTCTCCCAAACTGCAAAGTTTCACTTCCCCCAGCCAAGAAACTCTTGAGCAGTTCAACCCCAGCAAGGGGTGGAGGACACCAAGGTTAGCAGAGAGATATCCCATGGAATTATTGGATCATGGAATGGTTTGGGTTGGAAAGATCTTCAAGATTTTCTGGTTCATGGTAGGGATAAGTTCCATCAGCACAGGATGCTCCAAATCACATCCTGGAATATTCCCAAGGATGGAACAGCCACAACTTCTCTGGGAAATTTACTCCAGTGTCTCACCATTTTCCCAGGGGGGAATTCCTTCCCAAAAATCCATCAATCCCTGCTCTCCAGCCATTCCCTGTGTCCTGTCCCTCCATCCTTTATCCCAAGTCTTTCTCCAGCTCTCTCAGTACTTTAGGCACTGGAAGATGCTCCAAGATTTCCAAGATTTCTCACTCAGATCCTTCCCAATATCCCCTGCCAGGGGAGAGCCCAATCCTCTCAGGAATTCCCAAATCCTCCTGGATAAAGCAGGAGTTTTGAGCCTAGGCAGACAAGTGGGAAAGAAGAGATTCCCAGGAGGAATTGATGGGATTTTTCTTAGGCTGAACTTTGGAAACTTTTCCATTCCAGACCTCAGGCCATGCTCAGCTCAGCATCACCTTGGCAGAGCCCAGGAATATCCAGGAATTTGGGATTTAACCCTAGCAGAGCCCAGGAATATCCAGGAATTTGGGATTTAACCCTAGCAGAGCCCAGGAATATCCAGGAATTTGGGATTTAACCCTAGCAGAGCCCAGGAATATCCAGGAATTTGGGATTTAACCCTAGCAGAGCCCAGGAATATCCAGGAATTTGGGATTTAACCCTAGCAGAGCCCAGGAATATCCAGGAATTTGGGATTTAACCCTAGCAGAGCCCAGGAATATCCAGGAATTTGGGATTTAACCCTAGCAGAGCCCAGGAATATCCAGGAATTTGGGATTTAACCCTAGCAGAGCCCAGGAATATCCAGGAATTTGGGATTTAACCCTAGCAGAGCCCAGGAATATCCAGGAATTTGGGATTTAACCCTAGCAGAGCCCAGGAATATCCAGGAATTTGGGATTTAACCCTAGCAGAGCCCAGGAATATCCAGGAATTTGGGATTTAACCCTAGCAGAGCCCAGGAATATCCAGGAATTTGGGATTTAACCGATGTAACCCTGAGAGAGCCCAGGAATATCC
>NW_008674994.1:0-502 GCF_000695815.1 Acanthisitta chloris
GGTGTTTGTTGCAGCCGCTTCAGAAACGACGGAGAACTGTGGAGGATTTCAACAAGTTCTGCACCTTTGTTCTGGCCTATGCAGGCTACATCCCCTACCCTGAAGAGGTAAGGAGGTCTGTTTGCTCGTCTACAAAGACGGTGGTTCCCCTGGGCCCCCTGCCATGTGCAGACCCAGCTCCTGATCTTACAGAATCATAGAATGGGAAGGGACCTTAGAGATCATCTAGTTCCAGGGCCCCATCCAACCTGGCCTTGAAGTTTGGATAGATACTCTTGGAGAGTCATGCTCCAGCCCCAGCCCCTCTCACCTTACCCTGAATGTCTGTGCTGCAATTTCCCGTGCTAATCCTGTGTCTCTTCCCCTCTTGCAGTATGTGCACTGGACCCACGGAGGCAGCATGAGCCCCCAGAACAGCACGGGAAGCACTCAGGACAGCGATAGCTCAGTCTCATCTCACTCCTCTGACTGCCACATCCTCATGGACAATAGGAAGAGCAGG
>NW_008674994.1:526-4446 GCF_000695815.1 Acanthisitta chloris
TCATGAGCAGCTCTGCCTATTCCACTGGCTTCTACAGTGTCCGGCCCCAGCAAGTCAAACGGAAGAAACCACCAGCAAAGAAACGGATTCTGGAGCAGGAGCTGAAGAGGAGGGGGCCACTGAATGCTTGGAAGGACTTTGGGGCAGAGCAGAATGGGATGAAGAAACTGACTGCACTGGCGAGACAGCTGTCTCCTGTGAAAGAGGAGCTATTGGAGTCTTCTCTCAACTCATCTGAGGATCCCCAGCCCAACTCCGTCCTGGAGCAGCCGATGTGTGGAGCTCAGGGGATCGAGAAGCCAGAAGATGATCCTCAATTAAAGGAGCATGACTCCTCCTCTGGAGGGAGGAAAAGCCCAAGTTCCTGTAATACCTTGGACCAAAGCAAAGAGGAAGATGCAAGCAGAAGGACCTCCCAGCTCAGTGGTGAGTGTCTGAGGGAGTGCAGAGGGCCTTGTTGTGCTGAAGCCAGTGCCAAACATTGTCCCTTGCTGGCAACAGGAAGGGCTTGTTGATGGCCCAAACCTCTCCCAGCAAGGGTGGGGAGTACCTCTGGGACCTGGGGGGACTGAAGAGCAGAGGGCAGGGAGCTGGCCTGGCCTTTGCAGCTCTGTTCTGCAGGTGAGTGGTACAGACCTGAAAGAGGTCTAAAAGTGGGGTGCAGGGCTGCCTTGCTCATCTAGTGTCTATTTCTTTCTTTCTCCCCTTTTTGCAACTTTAGCAGCTGAATTTGCGGAGGTTCCTGACACCAAAGCAGAGGGTGAGTGAGGGGCTGTCCCTTTTACCACCAGTGGGACTGACTAGTCTGGCCACAGCCAGACCTGCTGCTAGTAAGGTGGTTTCTGACTAGTCTCTCTCTCTCCCTGACCAGATGACGATGCCTGGGATCTGATCACCTGCTTCTGCATGAAGCCCTTTGCAGGGAGGCCCATGATCGAATGTAATGAATGCGCTACCTGGATCCACCTCTCTTGTGCCAAGATCCGCAAATCCAACGTGCCTGACATTTTCATCTGCCAGCGATGCCGAGATGCCAAGCAGGAGATTCGCCGCTCAAACCGAGCGCGGACAGTGCCCCGTAAGCGCCTCGTCGACTGAAGCTCCTGCAGAGCAGGGAGGCTGGGGGCCCCTTTTTAACCTGAAGACTTAGACAATCAATGCACTGGCAGGGGAGGGGTTGGGACACAGCGCCAGACTTGTCCCCCTCACACTTCTGACTCCTTAAAGCTGCCATGCATGTCCTCCCTGAGGATCCCGTTGGCCACAGAGCTCGGTTATCCCAGAGGTGTGGGGGGGAGAGGAGGGTGGTCCAGCTGCAGATCTCTGTGGGTGGTGCGTTAGTGTTTGTGATCTCCTGGGGCCCCACATGCACTAACTGTTGGTTCCCACCTCCTCCTCACAGCCCCTCCAAAGAGCCCTGCCCATGTGCCTTCTGCACTTTCCCTGGGGGACACAGACCCCATTCCTTGTCCTGGTGACACTCAGTTCAGCCCCCCATGACTATAGTTCTTGACTGGGTTCTTTCCTACTTGCACATCTGGTTACTGTGGGACCACAGCTAGGGGGAGGGTGTGGGACAATCCCCTGTCACACAGCAGCCCCCGGGCTCGTCCCTGTGCCTCTCTCCTCCTGTGGAAAGCCTGGGCCCCAAAAGTGCTTTATGTTTTTATAGTTCCTTTGTATTATAGGTAATTTGTATTACAGTTCATTTGTATTACAGTTACTTTGTATTATAGGTAATTTGTATTATACTTACTTTGTATTATAGAAAGTTCTGGTCCTTGCCCTGTGGAGTGTGACTGGAGTCTTATGTATATAATAAATACTTTTGCCAGAATAGTAGTGGCTTTGGCATAGTTCAGTGACCTTGGGTTTAGTGTCCTAGTGTTCCCCTGCTTCCCTTCTGCTGTGGCTGAGGGGCCCTGGTGTGGGGACCTTACTCATCCCTGCTTCCCCCACCCCATCCCCTCCCCTGGTAAATCTCAAGCTGCAAAAACAACAAAGAACGAGCCAGTGCATCTTGTATTTAATAGAGCAATGAACCACCTCCCCCACCCTACTACAGTGCATGGGAATGCTCCACAGGAAAGTCTCAGGAACTGCATGGCCTGGGGAACAACCTTTTCAGTGGGAACTGCATTCTCAGGGCTGCAGCCAGCTCATGGGGAATGCCATGGGTTACATCACAGAAGCAGCAGTCTGATGGCTCAGCACAGAAGGGTGTCCATGCACCCTCACTCTGACATTTAAGGCACATCACTGTTTAGCTCAAAAGATGAGTTTTCCTCTTGGATTTTGACAAACCTTCCCTGTCTGTCTCCACTCTGGAGTGCAGTTGTGATTTAGTCCTGATAGCAGATGAGGTGCCAAAGGATCCAGTTTTCTCCAGAAAATAAGTCTCTTCCTCCAGCACAGAGGGATCACTGCCTTCCCTCGCAGATCCAGTGGTGTACCAGCTTCCATCAGGCATGGTGTTGGGTCAGGTGGGGGATGCAGTGAGTGGGACAGGACAAGAAGGCTCTGGGGGCCAAGCACTAACCTGGCTGGGGCAGGAAGAAGGCACTGTTTGTGGGGACCCTTACTAAGCAGGGTCCTGCTGGTACAACATTTCAGTCCTGAGGCTGTGAATGGTCCAGGAACAGCAGCCAACCTGGATGTAATTACTATGCTAGGGGGCAAAGCTGGGTTTATACAGCTATGCAAGCATCTAGCCACAGTAGGCAGGCAGGGATCTACTCCTCCTTGGCCCAGACAGAGCCACCTGCCTTCTGCTCCAGATGGGGAATCACTGCCTCCGTGTAAAACTTCTCCAGCTTGGTCACTGTCTGCCCCCAGAACTCACTGTCAAACTTCACAGGGACTACAGCAGTCTCCTTGTTGGTGTGCACCACAAAGTCGGCTTGCTGGAAGCCAGCGGCTGCCAGCTGGCATTGGACCTGGGTGAAGTAGGCATGATCCTTCTTCAGGGCATAAGAGTCCCCATCCACCTCCAGGCAGAAGTCCTTGTCCTTGCAGGCTTCACGCACTGTCCTGTTCCTATGCTTGTAGGGACACTTCACCTCCAGCAGGCCCAGGTTCTTCCCTGTGGCTGCCTCCTTGATGACCCCATCCGGGCTGGCAGCAAGCCACTTCTTCTCACGGTGAATGAAGAGGCCACAGTCGTCCACCCGCACCTGCTTCCCCACTGCCTGTGACTTCAGCTGCTCATAGGCCTCCACGGCTGCCTTCTCGTTACGGATCCCCCAGGACATGGCCGGGGTCTGCACCCCTGGGCCAGGGTTCACCACTGCTTTGAGGTAGGACCGGGGTACCTCATCTGTCTTGCCGTTGGCAAATTTGCTGTTGGCGATCTTGGGGGCCACAGAGGCCGTGATGCGGTTCTCCCGCCACTCGTACCACTTGGGGTTGCTCCACTGGCCCCGAGTCTCCTCCTCCACTCGTGGGATGTCCTGACTCTTCACAGTGGGCAGGAACTGGCTCCAGGTTTTGCTCTGGTCAGCCCCAGACTGCTGCTTCTGTGGATGTGGGTCAGGTCTGGCTGGACCAGTTGCTCCCTTGGCATCTGGCAGCTTCTTCTGGGTTGTAGAGGAACTCCTGGCAGGTGCTCTGCTCTGGTCCCCAGCATCTCCTCGGGTTCCACGGGATGCTGTGGGTCTTGGCTGCGCAGAGTGTGGTTTTGTCCCCCGCCCCTGGCTGGAGGTAGTAGCCTTGGCAGCTGGAGTGCTCTGGGATTGTCTGCTTGCACTCGTAGCCTTGGCCCGGGTGGCTGAGGTGGAAGGTGGTGGCGCGGCCGGGGCAGTTTTGGGGGCAGCTGTGGCCGGCCGAGGGGATGATGTGCCAGCAGACTCCTTCCTGGGTCTCCCCATCACTACGAGTCAGAGGATCTCACACTGTGGGCACGGAATAAAGTTTAATGCAGA
>NW_008674995.1:0-901 GCF_000695815.1 Acanthisitta chloris
CGAGCCCGCCCCGGTTCGTCCCTCTGCTAGCGACGCGGCCCTGGCGGCGCTCGGAGCTCGGGGCTGTGCCTCCCCCGTGGCGGAGGCGAGAAGCCTGTCCGGGCATTGGGACCGGCCGCGCCGGAGCTATAGTGCTGCGGTTTTAAAGTTTTAAAGGCCTCGGCTGTTAACATCCATAGTGCTTGCAAAGGTTTATAACCGTTTGCACACGTTGATTTCTGTTGTCTTATTTGTGTGAGGCGAAACCCCCACAGACCATCTCCACAAGGCCTGGGCTGCTCACAGACTCCCAGACCTTGTTGTGTCCCCAGATGTTCGTGTTGGTCACTTTCTCACAGTTTCTGATGGTTGAGTTGTTGGGGTTTTTTTCCCTATGGCTACTGCTAAATCTTTTTAGAACCTGTGCTGTACTCTGCAGCCGTGCTAGCCGGGAGAAACAAGTTTTACCTCACAACACCCACAATGAAATATGTTCCTGTGCTTCCTTCAGTCACTGAGAGCTCCATGAGCACAATATGTGAGGGGCTGTAAGATACACACCGAAATGGACAGAGAGAACACAGAAATGGACAAAAAAGATCACACCCCAAAGGACAAAGATATACAGCAAGACGGGCAGGAACACTGACAGGGTCAGCATGCAAACAGGTTTGAAACGCTGAGTTCAGAGTGTGCAGCTGAGGGGTAAGAGGAGGCTGCTCGTTAGAGGGGGGAGCTGGCAGGATTACACACCAGAGAAAACAGGGCAACAACCATGCCGAAAGGGGAAAACAAGGGGAGAGAACAAGGGGACGGCACTGCCAATTTATTCCTTTAATTGCACGTGCACTTTGCCGGAGAACCGGCAGGAACGCAGGGGAAAAAAAAAAAAACCACATTTCCTCCGCACGTCGCAGCAGTT
>NW_008674996.1:0-1033 GCF_000695815.1 Acanthisitta chloris
GGGGAGCTCCTAAAAAACCCCAACACAGAATGTTGATCAAAAAATGGGGAGTTTATGCCAAAATTACATGCTGCCAGTGGTATTTTTCTGAAATCTATTAGTAGGAAGCTGACAGACATATGGAATCATTAACCATGGTACCATGTTGGAAAAAGAGGCACCACAGGGTCAAATGATGGGCAGCTGGGGAGCAACACTTGGAAATTTTTGAGATCCCTGGTGAGAGCACCTAGGGATGTCATCGAGTGTCTTCTCTCTTTTTTTGGGCTTTCTTTAGAAACAGTCACCAAAGAGTGTAATTCTCCAATGTGTATTTTTGAAGGTGTGAAGCCACCAACTACATCTCCCCAAATGAGCCACATTTTATTTTTGCTGCTCAATAAGTGGATCCATGTGAGGTTTTAATATGTTGTCCCCGTACGGCTACATCAGCGATGGGTAAAATAACCTCCTCAGGCCAAATATGTGTGGGGCCAAACCTCAGGCTGGTGTGAAGGCAAGTGGCTGAAGCATCCACAGAGAAGCAGTGCAACGCCCCGTGCCAGTCCCCTTTGGCTGCAGAGGAAGTTTGCCAACCCCCTGCCAGACTCCCCAGCATCTAATTCACCTCATCTATGTTGAAATTCTTTCCAAACTGAAGATTTTTGCTACTGTACTGGTTTGAAAAGCAAACCAGTGAGAGACTCTGAGTCAGAAGTACAATTTAATATGAACAACACAACAAAACAACACAAATGCAACAGTACAAAAAAAAGTAACCTGACAGAGTCAGAAAATAACCTGACACCCTGTCAGTCAGGGTGTAGTAGTAGTCCGATTAAATGGTGGCTGCAGTCTTCCTGGAGCAATGGCTTTGTTGGAGCAGTGATCCCGCAGATCCGGTTCTCTCCTGAAGGTCCAGCAGCAGCTCTTGTCCTCTGGGAATCCAGCAGGCAAAGGGCTCCCTGTGCTGGTCCAAACCCCAGCTTCATGTTTGGCTCCCCACCCCTGGGGTAGTCACCTTACCATGGGACAAGGTGATAAGGGTCACTGG
>NW_008674997.1:0-29214 GCF_000695815.1 Acanthisitta chloris
GGTGCGAACCCCTGCAGCTTCACGGCCTGCCCAGAGGGCTCTTCTCGCCTGCGGTTCGCCTTCAGGTCCTTCTCGTCACTGCGGCTGGCGCGAGGTGGGAATTGGGCGTGCAGCATCACCCCTGGGATCCTCCTCGCAGATCCACGCTGCTCTCAGCAGCCTGGCGAGGAGAGCCTGTTTCACCCCAGGGGTGTCTTCTGAACCCTGCCGTTCTTCTGACTTTTAAGTAGTTTTGAGGTAAAACAAAAGCAGGAGGGACACAGCTCCAGGGCGAGAGGTTTGGGCTGCAGGGTGAGAGGTTTGGGCTGCAGCTTCTTGTCAGGCTGTGCCTGAGAACTAGCACACAGGAGCGGCTTTTCAGAAGGATATTAAACATCACTGTTGTTAATGTGGCGTTCGTTTTCTGCTTGTTTTGTACGGCCAACAGAGTTAGGAGTTGTTCATGAAGCCTTTTCCCTGCACAATGACACTAGTCTGAAAGCTTCCCCCAGTGCTGAGCTAAACTTCCACCAGTTTTCACTCACATTTCCCCTCCTTATTGCATAGATTTTTGGTTACTTAGATTTTTAATAATTTGTATATGATTTTAAAAGCTCATTCTCCTGCATCATTAGGATTTTATTCTGTGGTTGCATAAACACTGGAACTCTTGCTGTAGACCTTCTTTTTACCCCCTTAAGCACTAGATATTATTTAACTTACACAATTAACAGTGTGCACATAAAGTGCTTTCTCATGGTCATTTTGAAGGAGTTCTTGCTGATGTTCAAAACAAGAAGCAAGGATAACAATCCTTGGATTTTCCCTTCAGGCGTTTGTTATTGTTCTTTCTCTTGTCTCTTTCAGGGTTGTGTTGATCACCCAATTGTCCTGACAGAAGCAGTGTGCAATCCTCTGTATTCAAGGCAAATGATGTCTGAGCTCCTCTTCGAATGCTACCAAGTGCCAAAAGTGTCCTATGGTGTGGACAGCCTGTACAGTTTTTACCACAACAGAAAGCAGAACTGGCCCTGCAGTGGTTTGGTGATCTCTTCGGGGTATCAGTGTACACACATTTTGCCAGTCTTAGATGGCAGGTGAGTTCTTGGTGTCTTCAGTATTGTTCAGCCTCCCTTTGTCAGGCATTGACTTTTGAAGTGATGCCAATGCTCATTCCTCTATCACTGAGTATTCCAGCCCTGCAGTATTAACTCTTATCAGCTCTTCATTTATACTGATGAGTTAAAACTGGGTCTGCAGATGTTGCTAAGTTCTTGAATCTTGAAGAAGCAGTGCTGCCCTTGTAAATTTTGTCTTCTGAGTTGCTATTTGTGCCTAGACCTGGACTTTGAAAAGTAGAAGGGGATATCTGCCCCAACGGAAACCAGTCATTAAAAAACACAGGTTTTAAAGCAGCTTTGGGACAAATAAAGTGTTCTGTGAGACTTCTGCAGTTCTTGAGGCTTTTATCATTCTGATTATGCCGTGACATTGCTCTGCTTTTTCTTTTTTAATCCTTACTGCAAGACATGCCTTTATTATATCTGGTAATGGTTCAAATTATCAAGGGTTACACCTGGCCGACTGTGAACTGTTACAAAGGTTAAAGAACTACTTTGAGCTCCACTAACCATCATTCCCATCTTGAAATAGACCATTTCTGTGCTGTAGAAAAATTATTAATCCTTAGGTGTTTTTTTTAAAGCACAATAAAGCCTTTCAGAAATGTTTGCAGTAAACAAAGCAATTATGCAGAGAAAAGCAGGTGTGTTAAACTCTCTGGTAACTGAACCTTGAAATGCTTATCTGTGAATATTTATCTGTCTGTGTGTCCATATCAGAGATGGAATCGTTCTGGGGAAGGCAGGAGGTCTGTTTGATGCTAATTTTGTGGATTTCTGCAGCCTCAGCTGTGTCTCTTTACATTTTGAGGCTGGATGCTAAGAACTGCAAGCGCATTAACCTGGGAGGGTGCCAAGCAGCTGTGTATCTGCAGCGACTCCTGCAGCTCAAGTACCCTGGGCACTTTGCAGCTATCACGCTCAGCCGCATGGAGGAGATCCTGCATGAGCACAGCTATGTAGCAGAGGACTACATAGAAGGTAAAACCAGGTGTTTTTTACCCCCAGATAGTCTTCATCCCCACTTAGTTTGTCCTCTATCCCTTGTTGTCCAGCTGGTTGGGATTCTGGCTGAAATGCTCTACTGCTGTTTTGCTTTCTTTATAGTTGTCTTTCTGGTGATTGCCTCATGCTTAAAAACGGTTTCAAATTTAAAGTTAATTGAACTGCTACTAAAAATAATCTGTATTAGGTCAGATTTCTTTGTGAATGAAAATTTGGATTGTTTAGAGGAAAAAATTTAAGATGGGTTAATTATTTACTTTATACTTCAAAAAACCCCTTTTGAATTGGTTATGATTTCTGAATCCGGTTTTGTTTCTCATGTGCTTTAAGGTTTCCAGAATGGCAGAGGATATTTCTCATGGCTTTTTGTGATTTAAAGAAGTTTTAAAATCTCCATGATGAGTGTCATCTTAAGTAGTGGCCAAATAAAAGTGTTTTCTTAAATTTGTCACTGATGAAAGAGCCTAGAGGAGTCCTTGGAAATGTGTGAGGGCTTTTCCTTACCTTGGGAAGAGATGAGGGACGTTAGTGTGCACTTCCACCTCTTAGTACTTGTTGCTTTGTGGAGATCAGAGCACTAAGAACCACCTGCACTGGGTATGTGACCAGAAGAGGTAATGCTCTGAAGGGGTGGCTAAGCATGGGGACAGCTACCAAGAGGCGACAAAATTCTAGGCAGGACTATTTTTGCCTTCTTTTGTCATCTTTCATCCTCCTCATGGAGTATGTACAGTATACGAGTCACTGTTTGCAGCTGACAAAACAGTTATTTTGCTTTCCAAACACACAGAGCTACAGAAGTGGAGGTGCCCAGAGTACTATGAGAATAATGTGCACAAGATGCAGCTGCCTTTCTCCAACAAGCTGCTAGGAAGCACTCTGACCTCAGAGGAGAAGCAGGAGAAGAAGCAGCAGCAACTGCGGCGACTTCAGGAACTGAACGCACGTCGTCGAGAAGAGAAGCTGCAGCTTGACCAAGAGAGGCTAGACAGGTTGTTGTATGTCCAGGTAACCAAGGGAAAGTTCTCAGTGTGATGTTTGGGAGGAGGGCAGGCTGCCCTTGGAGCTTTATCAGAAGGTCACTGCATCATTGTAGAGAAGCAGTGGGAACTTTCAGGTTCTGAGCAGCACTTCTTTTGAGAAATGCTTGAGTGCTGCCAAAGTGTGCACATCATAATATCTGGTAATGAAGGCAAAGTGTCTGTGCAGGCACAGCTGGCAGATAGTTGTGATTTCCCTGCCTTGTTCATCACAGCTAACTCTGATCTGTCTGTAGGAACTTTTAGAGGATGGTCAGATGGATCAGTTCCACAAAGCTTTGGTGGAGCTGAACATGGACTCTGCAGAAGAACTTCAGTCTTACATCAACAAATTGAGTGTGTCTGTTGAACAAACGAAGCAGAAAATCCTGCAGTCAGAAGTCAATATTGAAGTAGATGTTGTGGACAGCAAGCCAGAGGTATGATGTTTTCACCAAGTTAAGCCTTGTCTTATCTCTGAGAGAATTAAGTTTCTGTGCTTGAAAATGTGCTCCTTCAGACTTCTATTGATGAACTAAGCTTTTCCTTTAACATGCTGGAAGTCATTGTGAAGTTGGCAACTGCTCTCTCTTCAGAGAGCATGGCTTAAGACAACCATCCTTAATCATCAGTAACCTTCTATTACAGATATAGAAGAACCCATCAAGCTTTCTGTTAAAATCAGTATTTGTTTTCCTTTCTGTTCTTCCCTTTCAGGTGCAGAGAAGTTTATGGTAAACAGCTAACCCTTTGCCTTCATTCTGGCTGTCTGTTTTGGTGCAATTAAGCAGCATGTTCTGTTTTGTTAACTTAAAAATGAAGGATTAATTGCTACACTTGGTTATAGGAGTTGTAGTGAAGATGAGAAGCTGTTTGTCTGCTTTGCCAGACTAATACAGGCCCAGCAGCTGCTGCTGAGAGGTGGTCTGAGGCTGTTTGTGCATATGCTTGTGCATGTGCCTTTCAAGTCACATAAGACAGGTCTGTTTTAGCTGTATCACTGTTTGCTCAGAGAAAAGGTAGAGAGAAAAAGAGAAAATTGAAGCATAAAGGAGAAATCCGTATTTAGGGTGTCCAAAGCAGCTATGGCTGCCCCATCCCTGGAAGTGTTCAAGGCCAGGATGGACAACCTCTGTGCAGCCTGGTCTAGTGGAAAGTGTCCCTGCTCATGGCAGGGGGTGGAACAAAGTGAGCTTTAAGGTCCCTTCCAATCCAAACCATTCTGTGGTTACCAGTAAAGCTTGTGTGAGAATCAGTTCAGTTGTGCCTGAGCAAAATTCAGGGAGATGATGGTCTTACCATGGTGATAAAGAGTCTTTCTGCCTTCTGCCAAGAGAAATTGTTCTAGAAAAAAAATTATTAAAAGACAGCTGCTTGTAATTTTGCTCAGTGGTTGTGCCTAAGTTCCTCTATGGATCACACATCTTGGATCCCACACTCCTTCTCTTTACTAGGTGTAATCACAGACCTTGGAATGAATCCACAAGCTTTGTTTGGTCTATACCTTGTGAGAGCACCTACATTTATCACCAAATCCATTTATGGGATAGGCTATTCCTCTGTGGCCCTATAAAGGAGTCTAAAAGCTAATTGTGTTGTCCTAGGGTCTGTGCCAAGTCTTCAGCTGAGCTCTGTGTTCCTTTCTGTTGCTGGTTCTTTTTAAAGACATAAAAAGAAATGGATTTAACAAAGCCTAAGTGTTGGCCAGAACTTGAGGTTGCTGTGTTTGTTTGCTGTAACAAATGGACACTGCTTGAAGTTCAGTTTGAGTAATTGCTTGGGTTTTAATGGATACAAAATAGATACTTAAAGAAGGATTGAAGGGTGTGACTTGTTGGGCATTGCAACAAATGTTTCAACTATAAAATAACAGAAACAAATCTTTAGCAACAAAATCCCAAGAGTAACTTGTAACACAAGAATAAAGGAGGTAATGAAAAAGCTGCTCCTGCTTCACCGCAGGAGTCCTGCAGGATTTTGAGTGATGCTTTTCATTAGGGAAGAGCTTTATGTCTGTGTAAAATGTAAGGGGTTTTGGTGCAACCTGTGAGCAAATCGTAGGTGGTTGAAACTGGCAGAAATTGTGTGGTGGCTTTGTAGCTAGCAAATATTTGTTTTCCAGTCCCACACAAGCAAAATAGGGAATTGGATGGTAATTATAGAGAAGTTAGAGGTGCTGGGAGGGCACCAAGTTTTAACCAATATAAAAAGCTGTTTTAGTATGTTTTTATGTCCAGGGTATAGCTGCCTGGGATCCTGCAAACAGCCTGGTGACTGAGGCCTTGATTTCTGAGCTGACACTAGGATAAATTTATTGGAAGTGTTTGATTTTTGTGCTTTGATTGAATGTCTGTCTTAACTTGTATTTTCTGGGCACATTTGTTTTCAAGCATGTTAAAAAGTTGAGATTTGAGGAAATTGGCATTGAGTTTTCCAAACATGCCACCAGAATTGAAGTCACACATGTACCTAGCACACCTGAGCTAGCCTGCCATAATCTACCTCCTCTGTTTCCAGACTCCTGATTTGGATCCATTGGGCAGTGAACAGTCCCTGGAGGATGTGGAAAGTATTAATGAGTTTGAACCTTTGTTTGCTGAGGAACAGCCTGAAGCTGAGAAGCCTGTTGCTGCAGTGCAGGTTTGTTTTCTATCTCTACACCTTGTGCCAGAGATTACTGCCTCCTGGTTGTCCAGCAGGTCTGCTAACATTTCTCTTAATGCAAACATTGTTTTCCTGCTCTTGGAAGAGATGCTTAAAGTGCCTGAACAGGACATTAAGAAGAAAAGTCCTTTCAGTCTTAGCTGTTTTAGAATGTGACTATACCCACTTGGCTCACTCTGCAGGCAGTGCCTGTTGCAGCAGAGTCATGTTATTAGGAAAAAAAGGTCCTGCTCAAGTTTTTTTGTGTGTGATCTGTAGCCTGGTATCTCATCCCAGTGCCCACAGCTTCTAGCTTGTGAGGCTGAGCCTTAGTGGCACCAAGCAGAATAAATTATAGGACAAGTCCAGCTTCCTTGGCCTTTTGGTACCTTTTACAGCATGTTCTTTGTCTGTGAGAGCATTGCCACCTGGGTACAGAACTGCTTGGAAACTTTGCTCATTTTAGATTATTATTGTTCTTTAACATAATTCCCCACTACTTTTCAATCTCATCTTTTAAAGCCCGTGTTTAACCTGGCAGAGTACCACCAGCTTTTCCTTGGCACTGAAAGAATCAGAGCTCCAGAGATTGTCTTCCAGCCCTCCCTGATAGGAGAAGACCAGGCTGGTATAGCAGAAACCATGCAGTATGTCCTTGAGAGGTGAGTTTCAGACAAGCCAGTCTTGTTTTGATAGCAGCTTTTCCAATATTGGTTTCTTAACAAAAATTTGAGAAAATATGTTGGAATAGTTCTTTTTGGTGGGATTGAGCATTGCAAGTTAGACATGTCTTCCTGGTCTGAAAACTGCATGTAACTGTGCTTGTCTTAAAATCAGTGGATTACAAAGTTTTTGATCAATTAGCTCCTCAGAAAAAACATTTGAGCACACATCTGCAATATATTTACATTTACAACTTATGTACAAGTGTTATTGAACTAATATATGATGCACATTTTAAACGTGCATTTTAAAATGTACCCAAAAATAGAAATTAATAAAGGGTGAGATAAAGGTGAAATAAACACTAATTAATTGTGTTTATTTATTAATAGTACAAAAAATACCTTCTTCCTGCACCCAACTGGATTGTCTTGCACACACTTCACTTTGGAGATCTCTGATCCAACTTGGTACAGAGGGAAACAACAAACCCTTGTAAATATCCATCCCATGGAACAGTGAGCTGACAGCCTCTGGTTTTGGGAGACAAAAATCAAGGGTAGCATTTGAAAGTTATGATATGGGCACACGTGCTGGACATTTCCAGGCAAATTAGCATTGGCAATATGTCCCTCTAGAACTGTATGAACATAAGAAATTGCATTTTCTAAGAGGGAAGAATTCCAGCTCTAGAAAGAAGGTAGAAATCCAGTTGTTGAATTTTGAGGTATGGTGCACTGAGTGCTTCCAGGATTTTCTTCTGCCACCCCTGAATTTACTGAGAACAAATAGAGTTTTTCATGCTAGGAAAGTGAAGGAAGTTTCTCAAAGTGAATCCTGAGAGAACTATCAGTACTCCCCATAGCTGTTCAGTTCATAGGGGAGATGTCCTTGAGAAAGGCTGAGTTTGTTTTTATTCCTTGTAGGTATTCAAAGGAACAACAAGATGTTCTTGTCCAGAATGTGTTTCTCACTGGTGGAAATATGATGTACCCTGGACTGAAAGGCAGAGTACAGAAGGAACTCCTGGAAATGAGGCCTTTCCAGTCTTCTTTCCAGGTACATGTATTCACATGATGTTTGTGTAATATTTGTGACATGTCTGTGTTTAGAAGTAATCAGGGCTGGGTAAGGTGCAGAGCAGGTGTACCTAGAGCATGGAATGGAGTGTTCTATGGCAGTGCAAACAACTTTTTTGACCTGAGAAGATGCAGGTTAAGCAAAGATACAGTTGCTCTTTCTGAAGGTAGTAGAGTAGGGTAGATGCCTTGGAAAAGGAAATCCTGCTTCAGCTAAAGGCCTGTGCATACACAGCTGTGTTTGGCTGGGAATTTGCAGGTTGTTTATTTTAGGAATTGATTCCAAGGTGAAAACCCACTTCAAACCCATTCCTAAACATTGCTCTTCCCCAGAGCACTGAATAATGAGCTCAAACTTCTGAAGTTCAGTGGTTTGTGCCTTTACCACTGCAATCAGGGTTAAAAAAAAGGGGTTTTCTCTCCTCTTTTAGCCTAGAGAAGAGGAGGCTCAGGGGAGACCTTATCACCCTCTACAACTCCCTGACAGCAGGTTGGAGTCAGGTGGGGGTTGGTCTCTTCTCCCAGGCAACCAGCAGCAGGACAAGAGGGCACAGACTCAAGCTCTGCCAGGGGAGGTTTAGGTTGGATATTAAGAAGAGATTTTTTACAGAGAGAGTAGTCAGGCTTTGGGCTGGGCTGCCCAGGAAGGTGGTGGATTCACCATCCCTGGAGGTTTTCAAGGCTAGACTGGATGTGGCACTTAGTGCCATGGTCTAGTTGGACTCGATGATCTTTGAGGTCTCTTCCAACCCGGTTGATTCTATGATTCTGTGATTCTGAATTGGCATTGCTCTTTGATTTCTCTTCCCTCCAGGTTCACCTTGCTTCCAATCCCGTTTTGGATGCCTGGTACGGAGCTAGGGACTGGGCAGTGGAATACATGAACCGTGAGGAAGGCTGGATAACCAGAAAGGACTATGAAGAAAAAGGGGGAGAATACCTCAAGGAACACTGTGCTTCCAATGTCTATGTTCCCATCCGCCTCCCCAAGCAGGCCCCACGGTCAGCAGAGTCCTCAGCATCCAGCAAGGGACAGGCCTCAGGCACAGGCACCCCCAGTGAGCAGGCATAGCCCTGTCCTCAGCACCCAGCTCGGCTGGGGATAGCAGGGCAGAGTTATGGTGTGCAGGAGGGAAGGCCTTGGCCCAGCCTCGCTGCCTGCCCGGGAGCACTGAGCATCCCATCCTGAAGGAGCAGGACTGGCCCTGCTTGGTGTCAGTGGGCACGATCAGAGTGCTCAGTGCTGCTCACACACAGCCACAAGGAGAGAGGCAAACACCCTTGTATAAACTCTCATAGTAAGACTCAGGGGGTTTGAGAGTCTATGTTTTACAGCTTTTTAAAATTTTATTAAATATCCTGGTTTTTCTATTACTTTTACTGCCTGCTGCAGGGCTGGGCTGTGTCATGCCCAGCAGGTGTCTCCCTCGGCCGTCGCAGCAGTTCTGTCGGGACCTGTGTGTCCTGTCGTGCTGCTGCAGGCTCGGGGGGCTGAGCTCGGCCTCTTGTTCCATCTCCTTCCTGCTCCACGTGTACCGCTGAACAGTGGGATCTCAGATACTTCATTGACATCAGTGGAATCGATGTCTTGGTTGAAACTGGAGACCTGGTTACATAAAGCACAACCCTCCAAACACACAGACCAGAGGGGCTGCCAAGCCCTGTGCAGCCCTTGAGTGGTTTTGCAGGAGTGGTGACTGGGCAGGGCAGCTCTTTGATTGGACTTGTTGTTCAGAAGTTAACAATAAAGCAAACTTTTTGCTTTGTCACTAACTTATATGTTTTAGTGATTTCACCTCTTAAAATGCCACAGCAATAAGGATATACTTGATTAGTTATACCTTGTTTATAAAACAGGTTTGCAGCCAGGCCTGTGTTCTGGTGCACAACATACTTTAGCTTCAATTTGGGGATTCAGCTGTCAAACTGAACAACTTGCTCTCCCAAAAAGAATAATCAATGCTGAACTGAAGCCTAAGCAGACTCCATCCCTTTGGCAATAGCTGGAAAAGCTAAGACTGTGGGGAAAAAATCTAGGCTGTAACTGGTATATAGAAGGTGAAGAGGCAGTGATTTAGGTTCCCCAAGGGCTGCAGAGCATCAAGGTAAGTTATCTGACAGATTCAAAACAAAGGACATGAGGTGCTTGTTGGCGCTGAAGTTTGTTGCCACAAGATGCAATACACATTTTTGGATTGAAAAAGGTGTTGCCCAGGTATGCAATTTATAAAAATAGAGAAATCTGTGGTCAAATATTGGAGGTTTCTCCTGTGCATTGAGGTCCTGCATTGTGTGTTCTCTGGAGAGCACCTGAGGGAAGGGTTATTGCAGAGCTGCTCTCATACACAGCTCCTGTGACCCTCAGCACTGGCCACTCCCAGGGGTGATACAGGTCTTGCTGGACCTTTGGCACGTTCCTAGCAGGCTCTTGGGCAGGGGAGGAGGAAAAGGGAGCTTGGTGCCTCCAGGTGACCTCAAGTTGGGACTATTGACCCTATCCCTAGTTGCCTGACAGCAGTTTTCAGGACTATTAGGGGAATTCTATGGGTGGTAAAGAATGTGGAAAAACATGCTGTGCTGAAACAGGGTGAAGTTACACCCCAACATATCTCTTCTGATCTCTGTCAGTGACCTGGAGTGGAGTAAATGATGTTCCATTTCTATTTGACCCCTTTCTGACATATCTTCAGCTAGTGTGGCACAGTGGCTACTCAAGGTATGGAAATCTGTTCTGATACTTGGTGTTGGCTGCTAAATAGCTAAGTGTGTTGTGCATCAAACTATTCCAGAATGAAGGTCTGAAAGGGCATCTGTAGTGATGATTATATGACTTCTAAATGTTTGGCCAAATTGTGCCAACCACTTCTGTTGCATTAATTCAAAGTGGAGCTGTCTAATTCTGTACAGAGATGCCAGACCAGCTGCTTAAACGGCTTTAAGGCAGCATAATTTTATAATCTGAATATTAGCTGTTAATTTGCTACTTTATCCCCACAAAAGCTGCAGTAACTAATGAACTTGGGCAACGTGATCACAGTCACAGGCTGTTCTGAGTGTGCTCGTGGGCATTCAGGTGCTTGGAGTGGCATCAGGAAAAGTGGGAACGTTGCAGTATGGGATTCATTTTACCCATCTAAGTTAATTTCTCCAATAATGATTTGCTGTGGTGCTATGTGAGCCCTGGTGCTGTCAGGAGAAAAATGGAAGGAGTGTGTGATGCTGAGAGTGGTGTTCTTGGCAGTAGTGTTGGAGTCCTGATGGAACTCCACCATTGTGACACGTGGGGCAAAGTTTTCTCATACCCAAGAGCAGAACAATTTGGTTGTTTTCCATATAACTGGCACGAGGCTCTCCAAACCCCAAGGAGGCTTGGACTGTTTCTTCTGTGTGCTGTGCCACCTGAGGGGAACAGACCAAGAGGGACCACCTTGGCTCCTTTTTTAATGGGAGTCCTGGTTGTGTGAAGAGCAGTAGGAGGGAAAATAATCCCTCTGTGGACAGGAAACTTGAAGTGATGCTGTGAGGGCCTTTGCCAAGTGATTGTAGGGCTGCTGTTGAGGGAGTTGCTGTGCAAGCAGCCTCAGAATCTGTGGTGTGTTTGTCCTGGCAGGAGTCCCATAAGCTGACCAGAATTGCCAGTTCTGATATGGTCAAGTGTTTCACGTTTGGTCCTCAGTATATTAGGTTCAAAGTAACCTGTAACCTTATTATACAACTCTGTTATCACCTAATTCAGGTCAAAGAATACGAAAGTACAAGTTGCAATTTAACAGGAGTGGTGAGCTTGGTCTATTTAAAAGAGAGCTCAAACTGGGTCCCACCTTTCACAGGGTCCCTAAGACCTGCTCTGGGTGGAAACACCACGTCAGTGAGCAGCCCTGGAGACTAAACATCCCTCACGTGTTCCATGTCCCAGATTTCCGTTTGAGCTGCCGACGAGCTTTGCTTTTGGGCTTCAAGGCTTCTTACGTTTCCTGTGCCACAGCAACTTCAAACATGAACTGTACTTTGCTAAATCTCTGCTAGGACACCAAGATTAGAACTCTCTGCTCCAGTTATTAATCTCTGAAATACTTAATGTGCTGTGTAAGACAGCAGTTTGGGAGAAAGGGAAGATGCCCATGAACTGTCACATAAAATTTAGGATTATCCCTCTGGAGACAGCCTGCAATGATCCTCTAGCAGTCAGTCATAAACCACAAGTTTTGAAGCTTGTGTGGGATGAGCAGGGGAGGGGAGAATGCTGTAATGGATTTAACATTATCCCCAAAGTCATATGGTGGGATTTCCACCCCGGTTGGGTACGTCAGGCGCAGAGCAGCTGTGCTGATTCCCATTGCTCACTCCCACTGCTTTGTGCAGAGAGTGAGCTGGTCCCTGAGCATCAGCTTCAACAAAACTCACTCTTAAATGGCTCAAACCCCAGGCATGGTTTGCCAAGAGTTCTTCAGGGTCCCTTCACTCTCTCTTTTCCAGCACTCCTATAGCTAGTTGACAAACACCTTTTCTCCCTCCTTGTTCATCACACAAACCCAGCTCTACCTCTGAAGGCAGCAGAAGGTGTCATAGTTCCAAGGGATTTTTTTGCTTTGTTGCTTGTTTTTAAGTTACACGGGTTCTTTTACATCCTTAGGGATTTTTTCTTCCTCTTTTTGCATAGTGGACATGGTTTCCATTTCCTAATGCAGCAAAGATTGTAATGAGAGTCCTGCTCTGAGAGTCAGGAGAGCTGGATCTATTTCCATGGCTGTTGCTCCCAACAATCCATGGCTGTTGCTCTGCCCTCAGTTCTGTGCCTCACTCAGTGCCTGTAGCAGCAAAGCCAACACGAGAGCAGTGCTGGCTGAGGCTTAACAGAAGGCTGGAAAGGGGTTTTGAGGGAAGGAGGGGAGGTCAGGTCAAACCATGGAGAATATAGGTCCATCTGTGCTTGATGCATAGTGTGCCAAGTGGAAAATCTTCAAAGCACTCTTTGCCTGAAACTGGAAGAAGTGCGTGGTGTGGTGAGAATCACTCCATGCAGGTATGCTTTTATTTTAAGCAGTGGCTGTTGACCACTATCAGAGTAGGAAGCAAGCTGGATTGATGGTCTGACTCAGAAGCTGTTATGCTCCTAAAATTCCTGGGTTTAGGCAAGACAGTAATTTTTAGCTTTTTATTTATTTCAGAACTGAGGGGAAGTACGAAGCAGCTTCTCCCTTCATCTGACAGGAACTAAATGTGCAGTGCTGAGGGGGAAAGCATTTTGATGTTGTCAGTGAGGTTCCTGCACTTCCAGCAGTCAGGCTGTTACATCAAGGGGAAGCTCATCCCCAGGGAAGCTCAGTGCACTGCTCTTGGCAGGTCTGGCTGGACAAATGAGCTTTACAACAATCAAGGGGAAAGTGTGGATTTATTCAAATATCAAATATCAATGTCAAATTAGTTCCAGAGGAGAGAGACCTTTGCAAAGGAAGCTCCTTGTGTTTGAACTACTTGAGGATATAGTGGATGATAGAGTTATCAGGGGGACTGTGGTGCATTGGGTGCCTTCCTTAGGAAAAGGGTAGAAATGCATGGTGGACCTCTGAGTGGGAGAAGTTTTGAGGGGAGATGGAGCCCCCAAAGCCTCATAGCTACCATGGTGGCAGTTCTGTGGGCACTGTCCTGAGTGTCTTATGCTCAGGATGGGTGAGAGTCACTTGGCTGCAGCTGAAGTTGGGCACACAGGCCCCTGTTCCTTGGGGGTGACCTCCCTGTCACCCCTCTCGCCTTGAGCACCAGCTGTCGTCCAGCATTTTGCCTGCTACACTTAGATAAATCCGACTGATCTAGATAAAAGCCATCAACTAATGTTGTTGTCCGTGCTCCAGAGGCAAAATGCCTTAAGAAAGTCCTGAACTCTTTTCTTAGATGTGTCCACAATGACATGTCCCTGGGATTCCACCACGTGCAGGAGGAGGGTTGTCACTGCCTGTGCTGGGTTTGAGCTACTGGTGAGCTTCTTGCACCTCTGTTTTCTCTATGTGTCAGGGTTGGGGTGTTTTGTGTCACCTCTAAACTTAGCTTTGTGCTAAGCATGTGCATTAGCATGATGCTCCTGCCTGGCATTGCTTCTCAGCACTGGCAAATACATTTCATATCCTCATTCATAGATCAGTTAATTTTTCCCACTCTACAGCTTGGCTAAAATATACCCCACTCCTCCTCTCACCCCAGATTCCTGCCACATACCTGGCATTCCTTCATCCTTAATGAGATGAAGGAGTGGGGGATTTCACCCTCCTGGAATTTTAGAGGAATACTAAGTGGATTTCTCATGAAAAGCCTCATTTAGGGTATGAATCTCCCCAAAAGATAGGCCATGACAGCAAACCTTGATTTGGTTGGTAATGGTGAACAGAGATTTAATTCCTTATTCAATAGCTACTTTCTGCTTGGGCCTTGGTGTAAGTATTGCCATTGATGGAGATCATGTTGGAGCAAGTTCCTGGTGGTGTGGCTGAAGCAGAGGATCTTTGCATCCTTGCAGTGGTAGGTAGGAGCTCTTGAGCTGTTGGCAGTGTTGCTGTGACGTGGCCAAACTCTCCACATAAACAAGGCAACTTAAAGGTGTTTAAGTAAAAATGGTTTTGTTCACTCAGTCATTAATTTCCCTTGATATACATGTAGCTGTTCTGGATTAAAGACTCCTCCAGGAGATGTTGAGTATAAGGATAGGAGGAGTGTGATTTGGGTGTAAACCAGGGAGAGGATAGTAAATAATTCCAGCTGGTTAATGCTGCATAGATATGAAGGCATGGGAATGCTGTGCTCCTGGAGTCTTTACATGGGATCCATGGCAAGACTCTGCCCTCTTACACGTGTTAAAAGGACAGGTTAAGGTCTCCCAGTCTCAGAGAGCTGCAAGGATGAGGATTGTGGAGTAGCCACACCATTCTGGACTGTGAGCATCCCTTCAGTGGTGCTGTGCTGTGCTGTGGATGTTCCTGAGCCTGCAGTGAAGCAGCTGTGATAGCCCCAAGCTGTGCTGCAGTGGTGGAAGGGCTGGGATGGGACACAGTGAGCCTGGTTCAGCCTCCTGCTTTGGGAGAGGGACTGAGCTGCAAGGATGAGGATTGTGGAGTAGCCACACCATTCTGGACTGTGAGCATCCCTTCAGTGGTGCTGTGCTGTGCTGTGGATGTTCCTGAGCCTGCAGTGAAGCAGCTGTGATAGCCCCAAGCTGTGCTGCAGTGGTGGAAGGGCTGGGATGGGACACAGTGAGCCTGGTTCAGCCTCCTGCTTTGGGAGAGGGACTGGGACAGGACATGGTGTGGTGAGCGCAGCCTCCTGCTTTGGGAGAGGGACTGGGACAGGACATGCTGAGCCTGGTTCAGCCTCCTGCTTTGCTTGAGGGGCTTTGCTGCAGCTCCACAGGGCAGGCACAGCAGGAGCTCTGGGTCCTGTTGTGTGGGGGCTCCGAGTTGCTTTTATCCAGCCCCGTGGTGGCAGAGGGCCACGGGCTGTCCTCGCTGCTGAGGAAACAATGAGGAGGAAGGCTTTGATTCCAGCAGTGATGGACACTCTCCTGCTCCAGGGTGGTGCCGATGGAAGGAACTGGGAGCTCAGTTATTTGCTTTTTATCCTTTGTTAATCACTGGTAACTTCTTGTTGTGGAAACTGCTGTGACTTCTCTTTAGGTTTTATTTATGCTCTTTGGCTGATGTTGTTTGCAGGAGGCCTTTGATATTCAGCCCTGGGAGTGTCCTCTGGCCTGGGAACGGGAAGAGTTGAGCCTGGCTGCCTGCAGGCACATCCAGCCCGGGAAGAAGGGCTGGTGCCTTGCTGTGGTGGCACCACACATTGCCTGGGGAAGGCAAATTAACCACATGCTATTCTGGGCTGTCCCTAAATTGGTGATTTGTGCCCAGCATCTGCCCTTCTCAGCCACAGCACTGTCCCATGCCAGCAGCTGACATGGCCAATAGCTGCTCATGGTGCTGCAGTGCCCCAGGGTGGAGAAGATGCAAAGAATTGGGTATTTGTGGGAACTTGCTGAGGTTTTCTAAGGAGAGAAGAGCTGGGAGGATGCAGAGCTTCTGTACTGGGTTCAGACTACAGCCTCATGCCTGGAAGAGCTGGGAGATCCCCAACATGTGTGATTTGGGGAGCTTTGCTTAGATCTCATGTCCACAGCATCCTGAGGCTTCTCTGGCTGCTGAACTGAGGCTGGAAGGGATGAATCCCCAGTCCCTGAGGGCTTGACTTCCCAATGTGCTGTAAAACTGACACATCCATACCTTTTGCTGTAGCTCCGCTTCACAGGAGGCTATTTCTGCTCCTCATTGCCCACATCTGTTTATCTGGGTATTAAATGAAAACAAGTTTAATAATGATGCAAAAAAAGGAGGCAATAATTCTATTTATACCACCCCTGAACCCAGTCTCTTGAATACATTTTAGAAATCTCAGTGAATGCTGTTTGTCACCACACAACAGATTCCCCAGGCAGCAAAAATGACAATTCCCAGGAGCACTAAACCCCTTGAGTGTGTTTACCCAACTCAAAATGCACTTTATAATATTGGCTCACCTTCAACCCACTCTGCTATTTTACATGCTGGGCTTTGAAACAAGCACAAGCACTGGTTGTATGCAGTACAGAGAGCTTGGAAATGAGTCTGTAATTGTAAATTTAGGAGCTCTGGATGGCAGTTTTACAAGCAGTGTCACTTCAGTCACAGGAGCCAGCAGTCAGCAACGATTGATTTTTTCAGGTACCAAAGGGCACCATTACAATCCGGGAAGCAGAGCTGAGCAATGGGTTTTATCTCAAGCTCCAGGCTTTATGGGGAAGGGTTAAGTAGATGGTCATCATTTCAAGGAGAACTTTAACTTTCAAGTGCTCTCCAGTCCCCCTGTTGTCAGGCTGGCATCAGGGACTGAGCTGCAGAGTCACTTGGGAAGTGGAGCAGGTTCATGTGGGAATGTCTCTATTCTGCCAGAAGTGGCAATAAAGAAAATGGCAACAAAAAATTACCCCCAAACCCCACTGTTGTGATTTTGAGCCCAAAATAGCAATTGGTATTTCCCACAGCAGGAACCCTCCGTGACTCCTCCTGAGCAGCCATACTGACTGTTTCCTATTTTCCTTCCTCCTAGGCAGTGTTTGAGCAGCTCTGACTCCTGAATTGAAGGAAGTGTTTTCCTGAAATGCAGACAGAAATGCTCCTGGGTTTTGTGGCTCAGGAAATCAGTCCTCAAATCTGAGCCTGACTCCTCTGGAGCCACAGACATGAGCAGTCCCCACCAGGCTAGTAGAAACTAAATGACTCAAGTCCTGCCAGAAGTGACAAATTCTCTTACTCCAGCTTTGCAGACTTCATGTCCTTGGCATATTTTTGCTTTATGGGCTTTGTCAGAAGATGCACAACCAGGCTGTCCCTTCCTTTCTAAAGAAAGGCTTAAATCGAGGCAATAAAATACTTAGTTTTGTTCCATAGGCATCCTAAGAACTTTCTTGAAATTAAAGCAAAAAGATGTTTATTTTGAAAGTATTTTGCTCCTTCATATTTCTTCTTGAAAATAAAAAGGTTGTAGCTGCCTCCTTGTGGCATCAGTTTCTTCTGAGATGTATAATTTAAACATTTTGAACTCAAGTGCAAGCCTTTAGTGCCATAATTTCTTAGTACCACTGCCACAACTGTTTAGACATAGAAGCTGTTTGATTACAGTTTTATGTTAAATGAGGAACCATAATTAATACGATCATGTTTAATTTCTTCCTTACTGAACATAGCGATAGAATAATTTCTCCAGAGGAAAAAAAAGAGTTTCCTCAAATGACTAAATGGAAAGATTTTTTTTAAAAATAATTTAGCTTTTGGAAAGAGAAGTTTAAGTCATTAGAAAGGTTTGAAGCTGGATATAAAATGCAAAATGCCTTGCTTGAGATGTAGAGAGAGAATCCCAAGGAGCCTTGTTTTGTGCCTGCAGCATCTCCTCCCCTGGTGTCATGGTTCAAAGCCAAACACAGCTCAGCCCCATGCAGCCTCTTGCTCACTCCCTGCTGGTGGGATGGGGGAGAGAAAAGCTGGAACACTGGTGGGTTGAGACAAAGACAGTGGAACAGGGAAAGCAAAAGCCATGCATGCCAGCAAAGCAAAACAAGGAATTCCTTCCCTACTTCCTATGGGCAGGCAGGTACTCAACCATCCCCAGGACAGCAGGGCCCATCTCAGCCCCATGCAGCCTCTTGCTCACTCCCTGCTGGTGGGATGGGGGAGAGAAAAGCTGGAACACTGGTGGGTTGAGACAAAGACAGTGGAACAGGGAAAGCAAAAGCCATGCATGCCAGCAAAGCAAAACAAGGAATTCCTTCCCTACTTCCTATGGGCAGGCAGGTACTCAACCATCCCCAGGACAGCAGGGCCCATGTGTGTGATGTGATGGCCTGGTGTCATGGTTCAAAGCCAAACACAGCTCAGCCCCATGCAGCCTCTTGCTCACTCCCTGCTGGTGGGATGGGGGAGAGAAAAGCTGGAACACTGGTGGGTTGAGACAAAGACAGTGGAACAGGGAAAGCAAAAGCCGTGCATGCCAGCAAAGCAAAACAAGGAATTCCTTCCCTACTTCCTATGGGCAGGCAGGTACTCAACCATCCCCAGGACAGCAGGGCCCATATGTGTGATGGTCACTGGGGAAGAAAAACCATCACTCCAAACACTCCCCCTTCCCTCTTCCTTCCCGGCTCTGTGCGCTGAGCACGATGCCATATGGTCTGGGATATCCCTGGGCTCAGCTGTGCCACCTGCACCCCCAGCCTGGTGGGGTGTGGAGCAGAAAAGTCCTTGACACTGTGTGAGCACTGCTGAGCAGTAACTAAAACATCCCTGTCTTATCACCACTGTGTTCAGCACAAACCCAGAACAGGCCCAAATTAACTCTATCTCAACCCGAACAAGTACTTCCAGCTGCATGTGCAGGTGGAGAAGTGGCATTTTCCCAAGTTGTCCTCTCAGCAGCATTTCATGGAAAACACAGAATGAAAAGCCTTTGATTGTCAGAGCTCTCTAGAAGACAGTCTCTGTTTTTCGCTACTCTCTCCCATTTTTGCCTAAACCACATTCTCTAGCATTTTGGGGAAGCAGAAGATGTGTGGAGAAGTAGCAATGACCTTGTTGGCATGCCCAGCCCCTTGGTGACCCTTTTCAGAGAGGCTCATGGCTGGTGTATGTGCACCAGCTCAGCAAAGGTTTGTGAAACCTGGGAGTCTGCACACATAGGCATTTTAAACTTAAAGAGGGTAGATTCAGATTAGCTATTAGGAAGAAATTCTTCCCTGTGAGGTGCTGAGGCACTGGCACAGGTTGCCCAGAGAAGCTGTGGCTGCTCCATCCTTGGGAGTGTTCAAGGCCAGGTTGGATGGGGCTTGGAGCAACTTGTGCTAGTGGAAGGTGTCCCTGCCCATGGTAAGGGGTGGAACTGGATGATCTTCAATGCCCCTTCCAACCCAAAGCATTCCATTATTCTGTGATTTTCACCCACCTCTAAGTTCCTGCACACCAGCATCAAGCACACTGGTGTGGGGGATGCTGTGGAAAGGTGCATTGGTGCATCTTTGCAATTTGCACTTGTACAAACCAGGGTGACCCTCCATGCCACCCTGCTGGGGATGAAGCAGCCCATGCAGCTGGGGCACCTGACTGTTCCTGAAATGCCACTGGGAATCCCATGGAGTTCACAATCCCAGCAATGACACCCCATCCCTCTATCTTCCATACAGCACATCATCTGCCATCAAGCCCTCGAGCCTGGGAGCATTTACCTTCTCCTCCTGGAAACCCAGCACTAGTGACTGCAGCAGGAGCAGTGTTCCACAGCTGGAATGTGCTTTATCCATATCCTGATATGATGTGCTGTAGCTTTGTTCACACATCACTGATCACCTCTGAGCCACCATCCCAAATTTCTGGGGCAACATAAATACATTTGTGCTTTTTCCTTCTATGTAGCTGCACACTGACAGCCACTAGCCCACCTCTCTGGAGGAAAAGGCCACTCTTCTGCTTGTGTCTCAGCCTTGGGAGAACACAGCTGAGCGTCATCGAGAGGGTGTTGAAACAGCTTGTGCTCAAGAATACAACCTTCAAGTTATTTGCTTAAAGTTCTGGAAGTAGAGGGAGGAGAGTGTACTTCAGCTCTCTGTTTCTGCAGGGCTGGAAGCAGAAATCAGTGCTTATTTCTGCCTGCAGTTGCTCCCTGAGCTGATTCCCCAGGAGTACTTTGGTATTAAGTATCTCTCCCAGATCTCTGCTGACATTAGTGATAATGGTCAATTAGGTGCACAGGGAAGGGGGGAAGAGTGATGAACAGAGATGTCAATTTCAACATGAGCAGGACAAAAGAAAATTAATGTTTGCTGAGCAGAAAGATTAAGACCCTAGCAGGGAGGGGTCGAGAAAGAAAAACTGGAAGCCTTCAAATAAAGAACTATAGAAAATATCTATCAGTTTTTTCAGGCTTGTTGAACAAGCAAAACACATTTTCACCTGCTGGCTCAGATTTGACTTTTGATTCTCGATTATATAATGTGTTTTGCAGTCCAGGTTTTAAGCAGGGGCTGAAGGTAAAAGGATTCAGGGGCCCTTGTATTGTCAGGGAGAGGAATGTGGTTTTGTGATAGAGGTGGGAATTTGCAGCAGGTCAGGTCTGGGCTGCTGAGGGATTAGGTCAGTATCAGCTCTCAGTGCTGCCTTAAGGCAAATTGAATTTTTCACAGGAGAGTGAAAGATTAAGAAAGGGAAAAAAAAAGCCAAAAACCAGCCCTGCAACTTAACTAATCACCTGCCACTAAATAAGGCAGTATGAACTATTCACCACCTCCACTTTGCTTCATACATTACTGCAGTAATTACATGGCACATTTGGTTGGAGCATTTCTAATCCTTGCAGAATAAAAGGGATTCTGCCCAGCTGTGCCTGTGCTGCTGGTGGATTGGTGGGTGTATTTGAGTGCTTGGTGGTGGGTTCAGCTAGTGGGTAAAGTGTGGGTAGGCAGGAGATGAGCTCAGGAGGATGGGGATAATGAGTGTGGAGGATGTCCAGCTGGGAATCACAGCTTTATCTCACAGGGGTTTTATTCTCAGCTGAGTGATTTCAGAAATTTTGAGTCTCTTGATTTGCATTTGCTGCTGTTGGAGAGGTGGGAAACAAGCTGCCTCATCCAAAACAGGTACCAGTTCTCTTTGTCACTTGTTGCTTTTCCTTCTGTACTGGACTAACCCCAGTGACATCCCACCCTGGGTGCTCCCAAGGAGTCCTTCAGCTTCTGCTAAACCCCAGGCTCAAATCCCTGCTTGGCTTAAGCTTTGTGGGACAGGTGGTTGCTGAGGGTGGGATTGGAATTGTGCTTTTGCAGGACAAGTGCCTTTGGCCTTTGTCTCCTGCTGAGCAGAGCTGCTTGCACCAACCCTGCAGTGATCATGGACTCCTTCTGCTTTGCTTGAAGGATAGATAGATGAGACATGTTTTCAGGCAGAAAACAGCAGGTAAAGAAGCTGTAGACATGTCTAGGCCAATGCTTTACTAATTCTTGAATTAAGAGAAGGCTTAATGATGGCTCTCAGACAGCATTTCCTACTGCAGCTCCTCTGAGAAGAGCTCCCAAGAGAAGTAGGGAGGGGAAGCATCTCACCAGGGATCACTAGCATCAGAACAAGTGACTTTCCCTAGCTCCCAGCTGGCTGAAAATAATATGTAGCGTGGAGTCTCCTGTATGATGCTTTGCTTCTCCTCCTCCTGAGGCTGTTCACCTTCCCTCCTAGAAACCCTTCTATACTACAGCCATAGCTGTGCACTGGGGGTGATGAGTGTTAGTAAAAGGGAAGAGAAAAAGCCAGAGAGCTGCTGTAGCTTTGCTTTCTTTTGCTCTGACAGGTCTGTCACAGAGTGGACAACAGCCTGGTAACCCTGCAGAGAATTAATATCTCTATTGCAACAGCTTTGGCAGTGCTGCTGAGTGCACTGATGAAACTAGTGCCTGTTTCTCACAGGCTTGGTGCCAGAAGTCAGGGACCTGTCTCTAGTGGTGGTGTGGGTATGCTAAGGCTTGGGCTGAAGTGGAGTATTCAGGTTGAACAAGTCCAGCCAGGTGTGCCAGAGACCTGAGCACTTTCCTTTATGGTCCTGCCAGGTTTGCTGGGGACTCACTGAGCCTGGCAGTGGCTGTGCTGGCCACCACTGCTGAAGGGAAGGGACTGTCACCTTGCATAAGAAAGGGGGACCCTGTAGAGGACACAAATTAACAGTTTGAGTTATTCTTCTGCTAGCAGTGCCCTGTTGCTGCTGGGTTGATTGATGCTGATGTGTCTGCCCATGGCTAGTTTTGGTGACATTCACAAATTGGATTTGATGGCTGCCTTGGCACACTGTGAAGGCATCAGCTGATTGGACTTTAAGGAGGGAAAGGGAATGATTCCCTCTGTGGAGAAGAGGTGGAAGGGTGTTGGCTGAGTTCTTGTCCAGTTGATGCCACTGAGGGTTCATTATATTGTGTGCAGTGCTAAAGCACTCAGGACATGAATAGGAATCTTTGCAGTTATTTTTAAATTCACAACAAATGGAGCTTTCCTATAGCATTGATGGAGGACAAATGAAGCTGTGAGCCAGGGCAAGCCTAGGGCCAGCCAGGCACACACCTCCAGTGTGTCTCCATCTGGGATTTCTGGCTGTCCCTGCAGCCCCTCTGGGCAGGGACATGAGTTAATTGAAGAGCTATAGGTTGTCTCCAAATTGGGTTTCCCTCAGGCCATGTGAGAGCTAGAAGAAACCACACGGACTTTTCCCTTCCAATTTCAATATGTCAAGCAGAGACAGAGAAAACATCAGCTCTCCAGTAATAAGGAGTTTATAGCAACCCATTAACTTCATTAATTCTTGTCTTAAGTAATGACCCCAGCTGCCTGCATGAATTAGTAAAAGGAAGCAGGAGAGGATTTATGTAGATCCCTCCCTACATGTTTGAATTTACAGCAGTGCACCTCAACCCTGCAGCCCTCCTGCTCCCAGGGCAGCTCTGCAGCTTCTCCCACCTCTGGCTCAGCTCTCTGAGGAGTTTCCCAGGGCTCTGCCCACAGCTTGGGGCACGATGCTGCCAAGCCAGGAGGTGTGCCAAAGCCTGACTCCCAAAGTGAGCCTCAGCATCTGTGTGTTCAGGAGAGCTGCAAACAGTGACCTTTCTTTAAGAGAAGCCAAACCTGAAACTTCAGTTCCACTCCATGGGTATGGGTATGTTTACATATAAATACACACACATCTGACTGAGGACTTAAAACTTACCACGTGCAGGAAAAGACAAGATTTTGCCCCTTGCTCAGCAGAATTGGTATTTCAGGCATTATGAGGTGATTTGGGACTGCTCAGCCTGATAACAAGACAAGGCTCCTGTTGAGATCCATGGGACCAGGCTTAAACCAATATTCATTGCTCTTGGAAGCCTTTCCTTGTTTGCCTACTGTAGTTCAGATTTAGGTCTTTTTCTGACTGTTTCATGGTCAGGGATAGGAATATCTCCTTGACTCAAGGTACCAAGAGCTTAACATCAGGCTGCTGTAGTCCAGGTATCACAAATGTTTCTTGGGGTGTGATTTAAGGGACAGCCAAGAAAATTTTTACTCAGACTACTCACTGCAGCTGGGAGACTTCATAGACATAAATCTGTATTTCTGGTGACTTTGCTGACGCCTCCCCTTCCATATGCCTCTAAAACATAGTCACCCAGAAAATTTAAGACCTTGCTGAAGAAGCTTAGCTACAGCATTTTGTGTTACACATTATTTAGTGTCCTGAAGTGCTGAGTAGGGGCTTCTGAGGAAGAGATGGGTAGTTTAATCCTACACCTAATGGTTTTGATGGCTGTTTTGAGAGCCTTCATCCCATGCTGGCAAACCTGGATGTAGAGGCAGACCTGGCACAAGGCAGACCAGAAGTCTCCCATTTTAACCACTGGGAATAATTTAACATGTCAAACCTAGGAACAGCTTGTCCCTGCTCAAGACAACCATCCCAAACTCTTCCTAAACTCTAATCTGCAGAGCTGTATTTCTCTTAGGAAAATACTGTAACTCCTTCAGAAATTAAGACTACTCAGATTAAGCATCACAAATCCTTCCTTTTTCTTTCTCCTCCAGAATAATCCCTCTCAAAAACCCTTAGGAAAAGCATGGGGTTAGGGTAGAGTGGTTTGGTTAGGCTTGTAAAGCACTGGGGCCAGGTACTGCTGTGAGCTGACCCCTTCCCTTTGAGCTCTGTTTAGTGCCACTAGATCCCAGTTCAAGTTGTTCTGGTAACCAGCACTGAATCATTACACCATTAACTCTGCTGGGATTCTGCACTGAGCCTTCAAAAGTGCTTATTTCAAACATCAGGGCTTTATTCCTTCACCTGTGGGTGGAATTTAAAAAAAAGAAAAGAAGAAAAAAAAGGAGAGAAATTAATGCTAAGCAGTTATCAAAATTTAGAAGTGTCTCATGTGTTTTGTAATACCTTTACCCAATGTCCTTTTGTGTTTCTAGAATGCAATCTTCCTTGCCACACTTGTGTTTTCCTGGGAGCTCGAGCAGTGTGACAGCTCTGTGTTTGTGTCCTGGCGAGGGAGTAAACACCTCTAATGCTTTCAGACTGAAATAAGTGTTTATGTTGCAGATGTTTATGTGATGTAAGTGGTAAATGCTCCATTTGGATAACTCCATCCCCAGTGCTGGGAGTTTTCTCCCATCCACTCACCTTTAGAGCAGCTGAATAACTGCATGGTTAAACGTGGTTATTGCTAAACAAGCAGGAGCTGTGCCCTGCAGGGAGGAGAGGATGTAGGACATTGGTAAGAGCTCACAATGAAGCCCTCTGCACTCTGCAGGGTCAGGCACCACATCTTCTAATTGGACTAGAAATTAACAGTTTTATTTGTTAGAAAACAGAGAAGTATGTGAACAAAACTCATCTGTGAAACAACCATCATCTTGCTCTTTGTTCCATTTTTTTTTCTTAGTATTTATATTTCCTGTAAGTTCATCCTTGTGTCAAAACATATTAGAAAGACAAGCTGTGTAGGAGAGTAATGTCCATTATTGGACTAGGTGGTACAGCAGGGAACCAGACACTTAATAAGCTCTCAAGCTCTTGGAGCAGGAAACTTCCAATTAATATTGATTAGAAACAAATTTTTTCTCATTTTAAATACTGCAGCACAGTGTATATTGTCATCAGCACTTTTCCTGTTACAGCTGTCATCCTGATTTTTATTTACTCCTTAGGATCTCAGTGGAAAGATGGTCTTTCGTTTCTTCTATAACATGAACAGAGGTAGTTAACTGGAATCCACAAGAAAGCAATTAGACACATCTTGACCTCCAACAGACACAGGTTGACAGATTGACTGACTGCTGAATGCACTGAGAAAGGAGAAAACATTCATCTGCTGTGCTAAAAGATCAGTGACAGTGGGAAAATCTGGGGTGCTGTGGAATAAAAGCCAAGTTTCATGCAGGAGTGACTTGTGTGCTCCCATAACCAGGGAATGGGGTTTGTTCTGTGTGTTCTGCTCTGTTAGGTTGTCTTGATACATCGTTAAACCAGGTCTGAATAGCCTCAGGGGGGAAAAACAGAATCCTGGTGTTACTTTTAGTGCTGCATGCGTTGTGTAATACTGAATAGACAATTAAGGCTGGATACCTTAACCTTGAGTCTGTGCTTCTGATGCAAAGGAACTCTGATAAAGAGCTGAGCTCCTGCTGCCTCCTGATGTGTCTGTTAGTGTTGGCCAGTTCTCACTGTTCTGAACTGCTGATTATTTAAATGCCAATTTCTGGATTTAAAGAGCAAAGGCATTGTGTCCTCTCTTGGAAACACTGGACATGTGTGACAGGCTGGGCTCTGGTACCACAGAGAACAGAACTCTGGTTATCCTGGTGCTGCTGCAGCAGTCTCCAGTGTTTGCACAGTGACAGCACTGTCAGGGCAGCTGCCCAGTAAAGCCACCCTTCTCATGGAGGAGAAAGTGCCAGACATGGCATCTCTGTGACTAAATCCCAATAACCTGGTTGCTGATTCTCACAGCTGTCTGAGCCTCAGCTTTCCTTGCACATCACTGCTCAGCCCCTGGGTCCAGCCCTGCTAAAACTAGTGGGTGACTCTCATTAACTGGAGAAACTGGATCTGGCTCTGAAAGATGGACAAAGGCTTCTAACACTCCTGCTCCTGGTGAGGCTTTTCTGCCTTCAGCTATCAAATGTGTGCTCTGCTGAGAGCATCATTAAAGATGCATAACCTGTCAGGATCATTTCCCGACGGGGCAGCACGTGTGCTGCCCGAGCTCTGAGCAGCAGCTCCAGCATTAACAGTCTCCTTGTGCTCTTTTGCTTCACAGATGGTCAAGTCCTGATGAACTTGAAGCATTCCTGAAGTCAGACCAGCTAAGTACGAATGTCTGGTACCCTAATGGAAGGACTTGCTTAGAGTCAAGGAGGGTGATCAGCTCTCTTTGGGGTGCTGGTCCAGGAAATAAAGTGTGTGGTCACCCTTGGGAGGGGAGCAGGATCTGAGTGAAAGCATCAGGGCTGTGGGAATGGTTGGAGAGAAACACACATGAGTAAACTCATCTGGCAACTGGAAGATGAAGCTCCTCAGGCAGCAGAGCCGGGAGTCTGAGTGGGCTTCAAGACATATAGCATGGTTGGTTCCTCTCAAGGGTTAAGTGCCAGACAAAACCAAGGGCTTGAGGTTACGATTTGGGAAACCTGTTTCCAGCTTTTCTGTTCCAAAGGGTTCTGAGGCCAAGTTTCTCTCTGAGCTTGGATTTAAAAATTACATTGCACAGTTGTATATCTAAACAGAAATACCAGGCACACCCTTAAACCCTTCAGCTTGTCAAATACCTGAATGCCACAGGGGATTTTATGGCTAAACGTTCTGTGTGCTTAGTGTAAACCTGATTATTGGACAGTATTTGCTTAAACTGGGAAGAAAGCTCACAGATGATGACAAAGCACTGATGTGCTATGCACAGGAGATATTTTAATTAATTCCAATCAATGGCTGTCCAATAGAAGGCAGAAGGCCCTTTAATGGGACCAGTATGTGATGGTTGGGTAGAAAATGTCATGTTTTCCCTCTGGTAGTGCTCTGACCTTCCCTCTATACCACAGTCCTCTGCAAAACTGACATTTGCATTCAAAACTAGGGTTGCCCTTTGTATTTGCCACTAGGCTTCACACAGTTATGTTCCTGTGATCAAGGTGCATGTTGTTGGGTTGGGACTTTTTTACCAGATTAAAGAAACCAGAGGTTAGAGTACCGTGTGTTGCTGCAGGTGCTTGTGAGGATGGTGTAGAGCCCATTTTGCTGCTGTACCAAACCTGGTAGCTCTGCTCTGGGTTTCTGTGCAAGTCTCTGCTTTCTCTGGCTGTAGTCCCCACATTGGAGAACAGAAGCATGTAAATTACTTTTCCAAATTTCTATCAGCTTTGTGAAATACAGGTGAGGGCCCATCCCTGTTCCACAAGGGAATTATAGGCTGGGTGAGTTCTTCAAGACAAGAAATTGAGAATTTCAAGGACACTAACAGGACTGATGGCTTATTTCAGCCAAGAGAAGAGAATGGATGTAGTTGCAAATAAAATAGCAAGGTCATACGTAAAAGCTAAACCATCCTTCAGTAGTTCAGTGCTGAGATGTTTTAGGTGCATTCTGTTTTGCCTGATGTGATTTCCTCTTTCTAAAAGCCTTCAGCACTCACCTTAGGGCTGTCTGAAATGCCTGTTTGCAGGTAGCCAGAGGGTCTTGCTTCTGATCCAGTCTTTCTGGAGGCTGTTTTTCTGAGATTCCTCTCCTCGTGAGTTGCTGTCACCTTTAAATCCCCTGAGACAGCATCTATTGCTAATAGATCAGTGCAAGGAGGTTGTGCAGTACCAGCAGCATGTCGTGTTTTTATGTGCTTGAATGTAAGTTGTATCTGGCCCTTAAAACCTCTTCCCCTCAAAGCTCCTCACAGGCATAAAGATAAACCAGCTTACTGCTGACCTTCAAAATTTCCAGCCAGGTGCAAAGTTTGCACCTTGAGTCAATCTTTCTAATTAATCTCCCCAACCTGCTGTGAAGAAGGTAAGTAACAGGTATTAACTGCCATGCGAGGGTGGGAGGAAAGAAACAAGATGCAGAACTGTGATAATGTAAAAGGTTTCCAGTCCCCAAACCACTGGCAGAAAGAAATACTGTGCTCTCTGGGTGGTCTTCCCCAGAAACTGCTGGAGATGGCACATTGCTCTGCTCTGCTGCAGCAGGAGGGAGGCCACGGCAGGGACTCAAAGCATTACAGAAGAAGTTGGGATTAACTGAGAGGTTAAAGCTACTGTAACTGCAGGTTTGCTGCTGCTGCTTCAGTGGGCTCTGCTCTGCTGCAGTGCAAGTCTCACTTGTCGCCGCAGTGTCTATGCGGAGTTGAGAGGAGGAAATCACCACCAAAGCAATTCCTCACCCTCCCCCCCAAAAGCAAAACTCCACAGGATTTCATGCCAAGCATGGCCTATGGATGTGCCCCCCTGGTGCCAGGGGACTGGCTCTCAGGACAGGCACCCGTGGCAAGGTGGGGCGAGAGGTGCCCATTCCTTCAGCCGGAGGATGAGGAGGAGCACACGGCTAATAACAGGGATACAGTTTCACACTGGGCAAGCGGCCAGCTCCTAACCACAGGGATTTTAACTTGTAACCTTGCAAGCTGTGGATCTTTGCCCACCAGCCTGTAATGTTTCTTTCCTGTCAAGGCTTAAAATCCTCCATAGGTCAACCAGGTCTTGGCACTTCATGCATTTGGAGAGGTTTACCCTCCAAACCTGCTCCTGGCTTTTGTGTCTGCAGGTGGCTCTTCTGGGAAAGTTCTGGATGTTAACATTGCAGCATTCACTGCTTTGGGTGAGTGCTGGGGCTGGTACTGAATGTTCTGCATGCAGGGAGTTGGCCTTTGTGCCTACAGAAGAGGAGGAATGAGTGGCAGCCTGTGATAAGGGTGTGTAGTACAAATATTGGGGGTTGATCAATTAATCTCTTTTTCTTCTTTTGGTATATTTACAAGGCACAAACTGCCACTGGCACCATCCCAAGTCCCAATTTTTCTGCAGTGATGAGACTATCCGGAGAGTGTGTTAGACTGTCAGGAAGTTGTTGTGCTAGTTCACTGCCCAGTTTGGTGTGAGCTGTCCCAGTGCAGGTGCAGTGATGGTTCTCAGGGTCCAGGCCCTTCCTGCCAGCCTTTGCGAAGTCTTTTTTAACTGATTTGATGCTGGAAAATTAAAGACGTTACCTTTGAATTCTCTTGCTACAGCACTTATTAATTCAGCTGTGCCAGATCTGTGCACCCTCTCCTGCTTTTTTCTTCAGCTAATCTTTGATTTCCTTTCATGGCCATCTACTGAAATCAGCATGAGTATCCCTGATCTCTCCCTCTGTCTCTCTTGGTCCCACATGGCTGCTGCTACTTTCAGCTTTCCCTTGGTGTTCTCTGTGTCCTCTCTTCTTTTACTGACTTCCTCTAATTTTCCTTTTTTAGTCATACCTTGGTTATTCTCTGTGCCCTTCTATAAGATATTTGAGAGCCTTCCCATGACTTCAGCACTTTCCAAGCCCTTGAATCTGTTTGTTTGTTTGTTTTACAGAGAATAACCAATGTCAGTGTTCTTATGCATGTAATGTATC
>NW_008674997.1:29245-32272 GCF_000695815.1 Acanthisitta chloris
CCCCCTGGGTTGAGCATCATTTCCTTTTCTTGTCCCTTGCTGTTTCCTTCTAGACAACCCACACCCACAGCTGAATTACTCCTCCCCTCCCACCACGCCACAGTTCCCCTTGTGCTGCACCACTGATTTCCTCTCACTATCTCTGTTCAAAACCTCTTACCCTCACCTGCAAGTTTGCTCGTTTCCTTCTGTTTTCCCATCCTCATCTTACCCACCTTCGTTTCCATTACCCACCTTCGTTTCCATCACCCTCCCAGTGCTTCCCATGCCTCCCTCAACCAGTTGGCTTTACCTCCAGCACCCCACTGCCCCAGTACTCGAAAGCAGCCCATGTTGACCAGTTGTGACCAACTTCTGCCTTCACTTCTTGTCTCATAACTTGTTTCTTCTCCCCAGCCTTCCCAGTGCTGTCAGACACTGTCCATGAGCACTGCCAGTGGTGCTTTGCCATGCAGACACCAGAGATGCTCCTCTGCTTGCAGAGGCTTATGCTCCTTTGCAGTAGGTTTAAGTAAGGACATGGTCTGCTCACTTGCTTTGCTTCCTGGTGACAGCAGCTCTTCGCTGGGATAAAATACACCAGGAGACCTTGAAACATCATGAAAGAAAAACTTTGCCAAGGCATTAAAACTGCAGAGATGGAAGTATAAATTGAAGAGAAGAGGGGAAAAGTGCAGCAGCACTTTCAGCTTGTGCATGGGGCCACGGGCACTGCTCATCCCACGGAGCTCCCTGCAGCTCACCTACGCTCAGCCGTGTGTTTTGACATGCTGTCAGCACGTGAGCAATCGGTGAGGCAGTGATCACAGGCAGCAATCACAAGCACATGCACTCTGTGTGCCTGCAGAATGAGGGCAGGAGTTTTACTGCCACCTCACTTCTTTGTTTTAACCTCCCAGCACAGCCCAAGAGCGACAGCTCCTTCTGTCTATGGGCTCTGCTGAGTTTCCTTCAATCACTGCAGCTTTCTGCCTGTTTATTCAGTCCAGAAGACTCAATTGCCACAGCATCTTGTCTGGCTGCTGAGTAGCTTATGTATTATAAAAGCACAGCAGAAAAAATCCTTTTCTTAGGCCTGGGTGAAATCTTTCCAGCAAATAGTGAATTTCCTAAGAAAGGAATTTGAGGGACCAAAACTACCTGTGAAATTGGATTGGACACTGAATGAGGAAGAGGACTCTAGGAACTGGGTCTTGAGAAATGTTGAATGTTTTAGTGCTTTTTATGAAACTTTACCTTTGAAATGTCTTTTTTTTTTTCTTCATCTAGTTCTCTGCAAGTTTATTTGAACTGGAAAAAAAAAGGAGAAAATTTGATGTAGTGAATTTTGACTGTATTAGAAAACAAACAAACAAATTGTATTTCTCTTCTAGCTCCAAATATTTGTATTGGCAACCGAAGCGAAGGCTTTGATTTGCCAGCAGAAATGAGGATGTTGCAGATGCCTGCAGGCTCTTCATGCACTCAACCCTCCCTGTGCCCTGAAGGTCTCCACCTTCTGCATTCCTGGGCTCAGGGCACCACAAGAGCCTGCTGATGTGGTGGCTGTCCTTATCTTCCCAATCACAATGCTCATCCCCAAAATTGAACAGAAAATGAGTTGGGATTTTTTTGCTCCTCTAGCTGTTAAGCTGCATTTCAGCACTTTACGCTGACTCACTGGTCTGGCCTAGAGCCAGTGTATTTATGTGACTCCCCCTTCATTACCATACGTGCCTCAGAAAGCAGCTGTGCTTACAACACATTTTCAATAAACAGACAACTGAATTATGGACTTCAGAGGCTGATCCAAAGTTGCTCAGCTCTCCAGTGCCCTGGGCTAAGGCTCCTGCTGCCAGACTCAGGCTTTGGAAAGCTTCCTCCACCCTGCGCAGCCCAGGGCTGCCAAGGTCTCTGGCTGGTGATCTAAGTCTAGTCCCAGATCCATAATTAACCTTTAACTTGGCTAAAGATTTTCCCATTCCATCCATCCTGTACCTATACCTCTGTGGATACAGCGAGAAGGAGGATATGGAAGTACTTTCTTCTCATCGTCTTTGTTTTCTAGGTTTTTGCATATACAAGGGCAGCAATAAGACAAGTTTTATGGTTGAGACATGTCTCCATGTGTCAATTGGTGACTCTCATGTGGTTCTGCCTTGTTGCAGCAATAATAGGTGAATTCTGGAGAGAGCTCCCAGTCATGCATCAGAGTGAACTCCCACCTTAATCAGACCTTCACCCTCCAAATGTTCTCTCACACTAGTGTACAATTGCCAAGATCAGGTTTATTACCTGTGAACACTAACCTGCACATTGTACTGTTCAAAGGAGCAACTCCCATTTCAAACCAAAAGACATCTGTTGAGCTAGAAGGGTTTCAGTGAAACCTCACAGCTCCATGTCAGAGCTGCTCCCTGCTGATCTGTTCATCTGGGTGGAGACCCTTTCCCAAGGAGAAAGAGGATTGATGGTGATTAATCCTGCAAACCTTCTGAAACCTGTTTCACCCCAGACAAGGTAGGTGATCCCAGACACAGTATCTGACAGCAGCATGAGGAATCATCTCTAGTCTTCTCCTAACCCATACAGGGCTGTGTGGGCTCCCCAGTGCCACTCCCTGGCCCAGAAAGCATTTTGGCCTCTCTCCCAACTCTGGTGACTGGTTTGACTCCTGGCAAAGACTCTCATTTGTGTCTTTTTAGCCATCTGTAATACGGGCATGAGGCACACTTCAGGAATGGCATTTGATTTTGGTATCAATCCCTGCTTTTAACAGCCTGATGTGATATTCCGTTGTGTGAAGGGTGGCTTTAACTTTTTCCTAAAACACTCCCTGGGACCCCATCCCTAACATCAAATTGCTCTGCGGCCGATAGGAACGTGCTCCCAAGGGGGAAAAATAAAAAAGGGCAAACCCCTTTCTAACCCAGATATCCACCTTCAGCTGGGCCAGCGACATCCTACATTTCATGCTCAGCAAAAAAACCTGGGCAAATCTCACCGGCAGGCAGGGGTGCGACCTTCCACCAAAACCCGAAGTCCTTT
>NW_008674998.1:0-913 GCF_000695815.1 Acanthisitta chloris
CATTGGGAAAGATGATGCATAGCAGAATAAAATAAAGACTCTATTGGAAAACCTGTACATTTTCCCTTAGCACATAAGATTCAGAATTTAAGTTCTCTGACAATAATAATAACAACATAACAATAACAATAATAGTAGTAGAAGAAGAAGAATGATGATGATAATGATGATGTGCCATTAGACATGTTTGTGAGTGCTGGGAAGTTCATTATCATAATTGTAACACACTGAGCTCACATTTGGGGGAATCCATCACAGTGCACACCAAAGGCTGCTCAATGTCTACTTGGTATCAAGATTTTCAGACGTAAAAGAGGTAATACACTGGCATGACTTTTGTTCTATTCAGCAGAAGTTTGACAGAGTGCAGGCTGGAAGATAAGGCCTGAAAAACCCAAATAGTTCACTGGCTCTATCCTGCTCAGCCACTCCTGACAGTAAACAATCCTTGGCTCATTTGCTTCTGTTTTTATCCCCCTTTACTTCCCTTTAAGCTCGAAGATGGAGGTAGTTGGAGTTTGTTCTTGTCTGAGCATTCCACATGACATGGGTGTGTGGATTTCCACTTGTCCTTGGCAAAGAGAAGAAAAAGCTCTTCAAGGACACTTTCTCACTTGGAAGAAATTATGAACTGCTCAGTGGAAAGGGAAGCTAATTTTTTAATTTTCAGCTGAAGAAAACACCAACAATTTTGAAATTGAAGTATCACAGAATTTAGGGGCTAAAATGGACCTTACAGATCATCTAGTCCCAACCCCTGCCCTGGGCAGGGACATCTCCTCGCTAGATCAGGTTGTTCAAGGCCTCATCCAGCCTGGAACACTGCCAGGGCTGGGGCAGCCACCACATCCCTGGGCAACCTGTGCCAGTGTCTCACCACCTTCACAGAAAAAAACTTTATTCTCACATCCAA
>NW_008674999.1:0-5147 GCF_000695815.1 Acanthisitta chloris
GTGGGGAGACCGGGCGAAGGGACGCTTGTGCTGGGCAGGCCCATCAGGTTGGGTTTGGGAGAAGTTAAAGCTGCAAGAGGGAGAGAGAAAGGTGAGGAGTCAGTCGGTGCTGAGCAGGCAGACAGCACGAGGAGGGTGCCCGGCCGCACCGACTGCGGTGTCTCTGATGGGGACACCCACCAGAGTTCGGCGTGGCCAGCACAGCTGACATTTTACTGGCTCCTCCAAAATTCCCAAATGACTAACACAGATGTTGGGATCTGCTCTAACGGGTCCATGGGCCAAGGCACTCCAACAGCAGGATGGTGCTATGCCAAAGGGGAGGAACGCTGGGTACTGCCCATCTTGCTAGAACCTCCAGAGACCGGGAAGTCCTGGTCATGGCAACTAGGACTGGACAGACTAAACCTGAGTTATTTTGTCCTTATCTGGTTGCTGTTCACAAATCCATAAACCTCTCTTGAAACCCCGTCCTTCCCTTCCTCCAGTGTCAGGGGCTCTGGGCACTCAGCTTCTGAGCAATTCCAGAGTTTATGTGGTGTTCAGACATCCCCTCTGGGCACGAGCTTCGTGTTTTGGTTAGAATTGAAAGTGTCACGATGCTTCCTCATTAAGGAGACGGATTAATGGTGGAATGTGAGGCCTGTCCCCCTGTCCCTGTTCCAAACAGCACAAACAGCCAGTAACAACACTGTCCCTGGTGCCAATTTCTGCTCTCACAGCTGACAGTGGTTGAGGGCGAGGAGTGTGGCTCCCAGAGTCACCTCCATTAGTCACGGCTGTTGCAGCTGGCAAATGTGCTCCTAAAGAGGAATGTTTTGCTTGCGAAGTCCCTCAATGCCATTTGGGGGAAATAAAACAGAAACAAAGTTCCAATGTCCTGCTGGCACAGCCTCAAACGCTCCCTGGCTCTGGAGCAGGAATCTGCTGCAAGATGCACCTGCCACAAAACCTGACCAGTCCCTAACAAACCCGAGTCCCACCGCTGAGCAGAGGCTGCTCAGGGAACAGCCTGAGCAGGAGCAGTGGCAGAGCCTGGAACCAGCTGTGGAGGGATGGAGACTTATGTCTTGGATTGTACCACCAAGGAGCCATAGGAGGGGTGGGAGGAGGGCGGCCGGAGCCAGGAGGGTTCAGCCATGGCTGATCCAAACCCTTCTGAAACCTGTGTCTGCTCCTGCTGAGACAACAATGATCTGTGATGGCAGGGCAGGTACGCAATGAGGCTCCACGCAATGGCCCCAGAGATCTTGGATAAGGGCACGTTATGGATGGACACATTGAAATGGATGTTCCTCAGCTGAATGTCCCTGAACAGTTCCAGCACAGGAGCAGTGGGTAATTCAGAGCGCTCCTGGATGCACAGCCTTATCTGCTCTGACAGGCCTGAAGCTGCCATGGCCTGACCTTTGGAGCTTTATCTAAAGGCCACAAGTAGTCTGTTTGACTTTCTAAACAGCTCAGTCCTGTCTAGGCAGTCATTGATGGCGTTTAAGATTCACCAGACACAGTCCCATCTCCCCGGGACACATCATGGGCTTTGGAGAAAAATAAAAGCAACAATATAGACTGAAGTGCAAAAAAGTCGTTTTAGTTGCTGTTACAAATTTGGGGTACTAAGAAAACAGTGCAATAGAGTGACAACATGACCTGACAAAGAGATGCTCCTGGCTGAGTGCTCTGAAATGAGATCTGCTGTGAGAACAGAAGGGTCACATGGAAAACCCCTGGCATGTGCAGGGGTCCTTCAGACACACAGTGAAACAAGGTCCTTGGATCATGTATTCTAGGTCACTGCTGGTCACTGAGCAGCACCTTCCACTGCTGGTGTTTGCTTCATGGCTTAGACATTCCACCTATCCATCAGGTGCAAGGGAAAGAAGCATCTTCAAAAGATGGTAGTCCGGGATCTGAGATTAGGCCACCCAAAGGACTAGGCCAAATTTCATTTTTATGTAGCATTGTTGAAAAGAGTCTTATTAAAATATAAACTAGATTTTTCCTACAACCACATTGCTGTGTGTTGAGAAGGTACTTTCAGGTCATGGCCAGTCATCACTCAAAACCTTCCTCCGCTGCACTGGGATTTGTCCCAGAGGTCACCACAGGGACACAGAGATGCTCCCAGTGTCTGTCACCAGTGCTACCAGGCACACCACACCTTCCCCTAGGAACAGATTGGATTACTGAACGCTTGGGATGGCACCACATAAACCGAATTTAGTATCAAAAGGAAAGGAATAATGAACAATGCATTCGGCACATTAGTCCTTCTGTTCCATTGGATAAATCTGCTATTTTCCACTTCCTTGAAGGTGCTTCAGGTTTTCTAGCTTGTGCTGACACTCAGGGATATGCAGCACGCCTACATGTTACTCTAGTTCAGACTTTGCTAGAAAACCTGAGTTCAGGAATCAAAAATAGAATACCTATTGCTTATCCGCTGTGAAGCCAACCTGCTGGACTAACGGGCTGGGACTCCTGTTATCAGCCATTCCGGGAGGAATGACTACTTGTGCTACAGTGAAGGTGTGCCTGAGCACGGATGACACCCATACCCACCTGTGTTGGATGGAGTGAAGCCGGGTAAGGACGGGCTGTTGAGGCCTGGGAGCAAGACTGGAGGGATGCCCTGTAGTGCTGGGTACGCAGCAGGAAGGTTCAGAGCTTGCAAGGGGGTGTTGTCAAACATGCCCTGCTGTTGAGCTGCCAGACCAAGAACCTCATTGGCTTTTTTGATCCGGTCCAGCTCCTGCTGAGCCATCAACTGACGTACAGTAGCTGGGTCGAAATACTCCTTTTCCTTATCCAGCTGGCTTCCAATGGTTTCTTTAACTTTGGAGATATGCTGTTGAGAGAAGATATGGTCACGTACAGACAGCCGAGCGCTGTACTTGATGCCACACAAAGTGCACTCTGTTTTGGGTCCCTCGTAACTTGTTTGGTTTATACCAAAATGCTTGGCCATGCTGAGTTTGGACTTCTTCTCCTTTGCCCTCGCATTCTGGAACCAGACCTGAACAACTCTCTTTGGCAGTCCAATGTCATTGCCCAGGACCTCACACTCCAGCATGGTCGGTGTCCTGTAGTCATTAAAGCATGACTTAAGAACCTTGAGCTGGAGATTAGTCATCTGAGTGCGAAAGCGTTTCTGTCCAGGCCGGTCCCCGCTCTCGCCAGACTTGCTGGCTGAACCACTTGCACCGGGGCTGGGCGAGCAGGGGTCTGCAAGGCTGGAGGTTTCACTGTAGTCCACGGTACCTTCGTTGTCGTACTCTTTGCTGTAAAAGCTGGGAGCTGGGCTGACCAGGCCAGAAGACAGCCGATCTTCATATTCAGACATTGCTATCATGGCAGCTTTTGTCAGACCTTCACTGGGTCCCGATGTGGATTTGGTTTCGGTTGCAATTCCTGTTGCGCTGTCATTGTCTGCGTTCCCTTCGTCTCCTGTGGTAGTGTCTGTGATTGCAGTGTTGACGGAAGAGCAGTCGTCATTGTCCAGCTTTGTCTGGTCAAAGCTCAGATTGACCGAGGACATGGAGGGACTCTCGAAGTCTTCAATCCCTTCCACCTTAATGGAGGATGGACTCAGCAGAGTTCGAGGTGACAGTTCCATGCTCTTGTTCACTGGGGAGAGAGGAACGCTCTGTCCGTCGCTGCTGGTTGGTGGCATATGGGAAAAGCTGGCTCCATCAAAGATGTCTCCCTTCATCTGGAGTCCCCCATCGCAGTCTAGAAGCATAGCAGACAGCGTCAGGTTGTACCCAGCTCGTTTGGCCTCATGCCAGTGACGGGATCGGATATGAGCTTCCAGAGCTGTCTTTGCTTTGAAGAGAGCCCGGCAGAAGGGACACCGTCTGTGGGCCTGGGCTGGCCCCACAGCCCTGAACTGTCCCTTCCTCTCCCGTGCACGGGTGTTCTGGAACCAAACCTGCACCACGCGCTTCTTCAAGCCCACTTCATGTGCAATGTGATCCAGCATCTTCCGCGTGGGGTTAGAGTCGAGCAAATATTTCTGGTAAAGAATTTCCAGCTGCTCAGGGGTAATGGTTGTCCTTAGACGTTTATCCCTTTGGGGTTCTTCTCCCCCAGTCCCACTGTCATTCTCTCCAGGGCTTGCACTGGCCTTTTCCTCCAGCTTTCTTTTCAGTGTGTTCATGGTGGATGTTGGAGTTGACGGTGAGGTGGCCGAGCTTGCTGGAATCTGTGGTAACGTTCCAGATAGCAGTTGGCTCGCCAGTAGTGGATTACTGGGATCAAAAAGCATGAACGGCATATCCAGCGTTCTGTCCAGGAATGGGGGGTGGATAAACTGGTTCTGTGCACTCAGGAAGTGGAGCTGCTGGTGCTCCTGCCAATGCTCAAAGGAAGGAAATGCCAGTTTACACTGGTCACACTGGTATGGGATTAGCTGAGGAGGTAGGTTTGCCAGCTGCTGAGGGGTGGAGGTATGAATGGGTTTGAGGGAGAGGTGTGAGAGCTGAGATGGACTTGGGCTTGACTGTGACAAGGAGCACTGAGGGGGCTGAGGAGGAGGAGGTGGCTGTTGCAGTGAAGAGGGGGAGGGTAACTGTGAAATCTTTTGGTGTGCTGAACTTGTCTTTTGTTCTCCTTGGTCCTGTTGCTGCTGACACTCTTGCTTTGGTTGCACTTGCTTCTCTTGGGTTTGGTTTTGCTGTGTACTTGGAGGTTCAGACTGCTTTGGTTTCTCATCTGTAGCTTCTACTTTAGAACTAAATGTGGAGGAATCGTCTGCCTCTGCCGTGAGCTGCAGAAAAGCTGAGGAGGTCACGTTGGCTGAAGATGTAGGTGTGCTGTAAGCTTGTGAGGGCATTGGTGTGCTGCAGGAGGAACTAGTTGGAGTCAAGAGCTCCATTGCATCCATAGAGTCTTCGTTCTGGCTATCATCCTGTCCATCCTCATCCTCATCTTTGTAACAAAGCTTTTTCTGGTGTTTAATGAGATCAAAAATGCGCTGAAAGACCAGACTGCACTTTTTGCACTGGTAGTTCAAGTTGCTTGTTCTGATGTACCTGTCGTTTGTGAGCTCCCGTCGCTCCCCGTCTTTGCCTTCTCCCTGATTCTCATAGTTTTTCCTAGCTTTCTGACGGGCATTCTGGAACCACACCACTATAACACGTGTTGGG
>NW_008674999.1:5186-13397 GCF_000695815.1 Acanthisitta chloris
AAGCATTGGCATCAAAGAAGTCCTGCAGGACTCTGAGTTGGTAGTCAGTAAAGCGTGTCCGAGAGGACCGTTTGCTTCCCCAGTACTCCTGCTTTTGAGGCTCTGGAGAAGGAGGTCGTGAGTCTATCTTCAGCTCTTCCAGGCTGGTAATGGGAGGGTTGCTGAAGTTATACGGGGAGTCCTTGTTGCGCTGGCGCTCCTTGAACAGGGTGTTTCTGAACCAGTGCTTGATCACTTTCTGGGGCAATCCAGACTTGTCTGCCATCTCTTTGATCTGTTCCTCACTTGGGGAATTATTAATGTCAAAATACTGCCGAAGGACTCTGAGCTGGTCGTCGGTGATCCGCGTGCGTGGCCTCTTGTTCTGCTGCTGCTGGAGAAGGCTGGGGTTAAGCTGATGCTGGTACAGCTGGGCCAAGTCGGCAGGAAGGGGGTCCACAGGGCCCAGCTGGGGTGGCAGCTGCGCCGGTAACGTCTGCAGGGGCATGGTTTGCATCATGAGTGGTGAGAAGATGGGGAGCTCCATGGGCATGGAGAGCTGGGTGAGTGGCACAGACGGCTGGGCTGGTGCAATCGTGGGAGAGGTAATTGGTGGGACAGAAGTGGGGATGGCTGGAGCAGCGGCCGGCTGAGGAGGAGCCGGAGGGAGCGGAGGAGGGGGTGGCGGAGGCGGTGGTGGTGGCTCGGGGGTCTGAGGCCGCAGTGGGTACAGTTTGTCGTAGTGTTCTCTGTACTGTTTGGCGAATCTCTCTAACTGCTTAAAGGGAAAGTAATGTTGGTGAACGTGCTCTTGGTGGCTCTTCAGGATGAGGATGTTTGAGAAGAGCTTGCCGCATGTATCACACTCCAGCTTTTCCAAGTTCTCACCTTGCTCTGTCTTCCCGTTCTTTTTCTGCACCTTCTGCTTGTTCTCATTGTACTGAATGACGAGCTCGAAGCCAAAGTTTTCCAGCAAGGCTTTGGTGGCGTTGCCCCTCGCGTCAGAGGCGATCCGTGGAGGCAGTATGGAGGGCTCCGAACCGCTGCCTGGCACAAAGTCCTTCTTCTCTTTGGGCTTTAGGTTATCAGGCAGAGACTCCTTCGATGTTACATTATTGTCTCCCCTCTCAGCGCTATCCCTTTCTCGTGTGGTTTCTTTATCTTTCTCCTTCACTATGGATTTATTCTTCTTCTCCGGGTGCTGGCTCTGCTGCAACAGGACGGAGTGGGGTTGTGACAAGGACAGCTGACCTTGCTGCTGCTGCAAGAGCTGTGGATGGCTCTGCTGAGGGAGCTGAACTTGTGCCTTCAGGTCCTCCAGCAAACTTGGACCCGTCCCAGTCAATGTCAGCGCGCCACTGGTGACAGGCAAGCTGACTTCTGGATTGAGCTGGAACTCGGCACTGGGGATGTAGAATGGGAACAGAAGATGCTGCTGCTGCTGCAGCTGCAGAAGGGTCTCAGTGGTCATTGGAAAGTGCGGCAAAAGTGCTGGGTTGAAGAGCTGGGACTGCAGGAGAGCAGCTTGCTGCTGCAGCTCCTGCTGCAGGTGGGCCTGGACCTGGGCCTGGGCCGGTGCCAGGGTCTGAGCTTGCTGCTGCTGCTGCTGCTGCTGCTGCTGCTGTTGCTGCTGCTGCCTGGATGCAATCATGTCTGCCAACTTCTTGCGGTTCACCTCTTTGGGCTCTGAGGGGGAGGAGATGTTAGTGCTTACAGGGTTGCCCAAGGGCGGAATTCCCACGCTGTCATTGGACACCTGGTTGAGCAGGCTGGGAATGGGAGTGGTGCCCGAAGTGCTTGTGTTGGTGGTTACAAAAGCGTTGCTGTTGCTGGCACTTACAGGGCTCGGCGTGGATGAGCCCAAGGAGAGGCTGCTGCTGCTGCTGTTGCCAGCCCCGTTACTGCTGCCGCCTGCTGCCTCCAGCTTGGCTGCGCGAGCCTTGGTCTGGTGCAGGACAGACCTCATGTGGATCTCCAGTGTTGAGCTCTGGCTGTAGGCCACATTGCAGGTGTTACACTTGAAAGGTTTGTTGTCTGGGCTGCTGGTGGGCTCAGGCTGCCCAGTAGCAGACTCTTGGAGGGCTCGTTTCAGTTTATGCAGATGAGAAACGGAATTGTAATGGACCAGGAGAATGTTCTTCTGTGTGAAGGACTCCTTGCAGACTGTGCACTTGTATGGACGAGATGGATCTAGGAATTTCTCCATAGTGAAGTTAGGGCCTTTCCTGAAGGGTAAGGCCCTTTTTGGTTCTGAGCCGGAGTCCTCCTGCACTGACCCCGAATCGCTGCCTGTTGGGCTCTGCTTGTCTTCCAGGTCACTCTCCTCCTCCTTATCTTCCTCGACTATTATTGTGTGGTCCTCTGCAAGCGAAGGATCGCCCATGGCAAGGAGGTCCCCGTTGACCAAGAGACCACCATACAGCTGCTGAATGTCGGCCTCGCTCAGCTCCAGGTGGCTGGTTTCCAGGTGCTTCTTCAGGGCCTGGAAGGTGCGGAAGCTGCGCTGGCACAGGCAGCACATGGTGGCCGCCCGGATGACGTGGTACTGGGAATGGAGCTGCAGCTTCTCAATGGTTTTGAAGGCCAGGCTGCACTGGTTGCAGCGGTACTTGTACACGTGGCGATCAGAGACCGGCAGCTGAGGCCGCTTGGCGTGGACGTCATTGAAGTGAGTCTGCAGGGCTGCCGAGCTCTTGAACACCTGGCTGCAGCCCTTCTTCCAGCACAGGAAGCCAGAGTCCTCCCGGGCAGCGCCTGGATCGGCCGGGGTGGGCTTGGTGTCCCCACTGTGCTCTGCACTGTCTGATGGCAAAAGACTCTTCCCCGCGTCCTCAGAGATCTCTGTGGAAACAGAATCACAGCAAATCCAAAAATTAGACCAGCACACCAGGGCAGATCAACACCCTCTTTCAGCCCTGATGACGTCCGTGGTTTTCTCTCGGCAAGACAATGAGTATTTCTAACATTTCTCCTCTATCTTCATTCATTTATTTCAATACCAGCCCATTACCCTCATCATGGCCCATTGCATAAACCTACACAATTTACTTCCTTGCCCACTTTGAATATCTGGAAATGATTCACACACGTCCCTTAGTGCATTTATCACCTTCAATTCTCCCTTTCAAGCGAAGGTCATTCAGTCACCTCTGTCTTTACTGGCCCTCTGTGATGTCCTTTCTATTTTCCAAAAAGAAGGTTGATCAAACTCATTGCAGTATTTGAGTCTTGGTCCTACCAAAGCTAGGATCAACGGGAGTGAAACTGGTCCCTAAGGAGGTGATGGAGCTGGGGGAGTGGTGGGACCACGGATCTCATTGACCTGCACTCACCAGGCTGCTTCCCCAGCTCCTCTGTGCCTGAGTTCCCATCCTTCTCCGGAGCGGCTGCCGGGAGGAACATGCTGCTGGGCATCATCACCTCAGGGGTTGTCACCTGGAGACAGGGGGAGAGGACGTGGGGAGAAGAAAAACACAGGAAAATATTTTAAACATCTTCAGTGGCAAAATTAGACATCGGTATTGTGAAGTCAGAGGCGTCACTTTTCACAGCTCACTGAAGACTCGTATTTATTAGACAAAGCTCACATCAGTCAAAAGTGTTTCTACAGTTACATTCTGGACATAATTAGCAGTGCACACTTGAAGAATAATCTTATTATTAATATTTTTCCTTTATGTAGAATTCAGACTTTGATCACTGACAATGTTTTGTCATGGGCTGTGAAACTTCTTGTGCAACCAATTAGGTAGATAAGTTGAAAGGCCCACCTTAAGCTGCTGAAAACATAATAAGGCCCCTAATTAAATCATACCTCGTAAAGTACACTGTAATCTTGAACCAGGGAGCATTGCAGCACTGTTTTCAAAGTGTATCGATGCAGGGAAAGGAGGGGCATGAGAAAGAAAAGTACAAATAAGGAGAGGTGACAAAGGAAAGGATGAATAAGGAAGGACTAGAAAGAAAGCAAACTGCAAAATGAAAAGCTTTCGGTAACCCTTTCCTTGCTCTGACCGATGTGCTCCCTTCGCCCCTCTGCAAGTGTTTGGTTAGACCCTGCACCAGCAAAACCAGTGCAGTGCTGGGACACCAACTCCTCTACAGAGGTGGAGAGTCTCTGTGGCTCAGCTGGGGAGGCTCTTTGCAAGAGCCAAATGCACACACTCATTCCATCCTGTAAAACTATTTCTTTGGGTGTACCTGGTCACACACAGACAGACAAACCACCTTGCCAGCAGCCACACATGGCTGGCATCAGATGCAGGATAATGAATGCCCTTCTGAATGTCCAGAGCCCACGCCTCGCACTGCTGGAATGCTGCCTCAGAGCACCTGGACAGACAGACCTGTGCCACCATCACCAGCACAGTGCTCCCAGTGCTGGTCAATGCCTGTGGCAAGCAAAGCCTCGAGCAGCTGCTGATGCCACCCCACTGCCACCCAGGGAGCATTCCCCTTTTACCAGGTACTGATGGTGATTCCTGCATTGCTCCTGCTCCCAGCCTGCCACTGCTGGGAAGGTGAGGCATGATTCAACACTCCTGGACAAAACAAGCCTCTCCATCCTTCTGTCAGGTACAGAGAAGGCATCTGAACCCCGGCGACAGTGAGTGCATGCAGTGGCTGCGTGTCATGTCCTCGGCTTTCTGAACAGCCAAGGACCATGAGGCTCCAGCTCAACTGCAGGAGATAGGAGCACACCTGTGACGAAGCCGAAGCCTATGGAAAACCTCAGGATGAAAGGGTGGCATGGGAGTGGCTGCAGAGTCTTGACCTGAGCCCGGGAGGGACATGGAGCTCCCTCCTGTTCCTGGGACGGCTGGTGCATGGAGCTGAGCACTGGGTCCTGTGGATGCCGGCAGGGCAGGCAGCTGACACATCCCAGGAGGGCAGCTGAGCACACCAAACTCATTCCAGCTTTTCCTCTAAGCAGGAGTGTCTGATAGCTGCGGGTGGTGGGCTGGGAGACGTGAAAGGTCACTGGTTAATTCCCAGTAGCCAGGCTCAGAGGAGGGGGACGAGCAGGGAGGCCGAGGAGGGGAGGTAGGAAGAAGCCATCCCTCTCAGCTCTAGCAGCAGGGAGAGCGCTTTCCTAGGATCTTTAGGAATTACGAAAAATAAATCATGAGAAATTAAAAAAAACCCCAACAGAGTAGAAAAAGAATAAAATTATCTAACACCTCAGCTGCACATCATTATAGAGCTGTGGCTTTTCATAGGCGTTACAGTACGGCAGCCGTCCCCACCACCACGCTCAGTACGACGGATCAGTAATTGTTTTCATACACTTTAATTAGAAAAACTCAGATGGCTATGAATAATAATGGAAAAGAGAGACTTTTGCACTTGAAAGGTTGAAGTCAATCAAGTGTGAATGACGGCAAAAAAGAAAAAAAAAAGACACCAATTCATCAGGCCTCTGTTGTCTCGCCGCGTCTTTAATCATAATTCCTGATTGGGATTCAAGAAGGCAGTAAGCAGCGGTTCTTTGTCTGCCTTCACCTTCCGTCAATTAACTCTCCCCGAAATATAATCATCAACCTCACATGCTCCTCTGCATCTTAATCTGGGGCTCCAAACCACTAAGTCCTGCCCTATATGTGTTTAAGTAATTACCTTTATCTACCTGCATCTCCACAGCCACCGTTCCTTCCCTTCCTTCCACCCTCCCTCGACCACAGGAAAAAAAAACGGAAAAAAAAAAAGGTGGGAAGAAAAAAAAGAGGCTGTGGTACATTAAATTGCTACAGGCACGAAATCCCCAAAGACAAACAGAAAAAAGCTTGGAGAAAAGTCCAGGCAACTAGAAATTCTGGGTATAGATGTGGGGAACTGCAACAGTGCAGCCACAAGGGCTGGCCCTGGGGAGCAAACTCCTGGAAACGAGGAACTGCTCAGCAGCTGGACCCATTCTAGTTCCCTAGCTCCATCCAGGCTGCTCCTTCCCCTTACCTATGCCATTCTCCAGGGCAGGACCCTCCATCCCTTCATCTCCATGGACCAGCCCCAAGCAGGTGGCAAAGACACAAGCAGTGCAAATGGGCTGCACATCCCAAATTATCCTGCACTGACATGGAATTCCAGACTGACAGTTTTGAAGGGTTTGTCCTTACACACTGCAAACCTGTCTGAGGACATCCCATTTCCTTGGACCTGCAGAGCTTGCCTCACAGTCTGTGGCTGTTTCTTGTATCAACAGAGAGTGGGGGCACGGCAGGGCAGGAAGGTGCAGTAGGCCACGGCCCCAGGCAAGTAAGGAAGGAGCAGTGCTCTGTGACATGGCATTTTGTACTGCAGATGTATTTCATAGCATTAACTGTTCCAGTGAGCGAGAGGAGCATGTTTATCTGGAGCACAGCCCGTGTTAGCGCATGTGGCTGTCAAACACTCTCCACCTCCCTCTCACCTGCGCAGGCGATACCTGGCGTGTCATCCTAGCATCCCTCCTCAGCTCAGCATCCCTCCCCCTCCTCGATTCCTGTCTCCCTGTTTAAATGTCTCCTCAACACCAACTGTCTCACAACAGCAACATGTCAGTCAGTGTGAGCCGTTACCAAAACACAACCCTACAGCTGTGAGTTCAACAAATGTGGTTTGTCTCCTCCTTTCCCTTCTCCTGCACATACCTGTTCTGCTCTGTCTAACATCAAACTGCACCTGTTGGTGGGCTACAGCCACCATCTCCTGACCCACAAGCCACCAGCAAACCCCCTTCCAGCATGGGACCCCTGAGTCAGTTACCCTGGATCCAACCCTGTGCACAGCCCAAGTACACTGTTCCCCATGGCTCTGATGGCCAAGGTCCCTTGCAGTTCTCCCACTGTTACTACACAGAAGGTCCTTAGAGGGTAGGAAGGCATTGGACAAGCCTCTCTCCCTCCAAGGACCCTCCCTTTGGGGTGAAATTCAGACTCCTTCAGCAGAAAACATTTCTCTACAATGATCACATCCAGACAGCCAGAGGCACCCCACTTTCGCAGCCCTTTCTATGGATGAAGTGGTCCAGTGAGGACTGTTACAGGGAACCCGAGGGCTGACAGGCCATGTCTCCCGCCTCCCTGCCCCACCAGTATCCTCAGCAGATCACACAGACCCTGACACCTAAGGACCTGTCACTGCTCTGGAGAACAAGCAGCGAGCTGGGCCCACTCCTCACCGGTGACAGCCTCCAGCAGTGACAAGCATGGCTCCTGCCACCACTGGATCTACGGGATTTTTAACGACCGACTGCAGAGCTGCTCGTCGGCAGGGCCGGCGGTTCAGAGCCCAACACCCACCAATATGACACCCAAATATTGCTGGCATGTCCGAAAAATGGCCATGAGCAGCCACATCCCCTCACACTGCATCTGCCTGCACTGGCTGTCCTTGGACTGAGGCACCAAACGCAGGGATGGGTCCTCCAAAAATGCCCCATAATGCTGAAATCATGTGGCTCTGAAAAGAAAACCTCTAGAAGGGGTCTGAGGAGATACATCACTGTCCCCATGTCCATGCAACCGGGGGAAATACAGACAGGAGGCAAGGTTCCCCACCAGACAAAGGAGGTAATTTCCATTACAAAGAGAGAGAGAGGGTGCTGGAGTGAAAAGCTTCATTAGACTCGGAGAGGCAAAGCGATGGCAGTATACCAAGGTCACTTCTAATTTAGACCATCTAATTGGCAAACATGGCTCCAAATGGCTATCATCTCACAGGGCTCAGAATTAATGAAGCCCGATTATTTTCATTACCTTCATCCGAGATGGAGAATGAGACACAGAGTGAGAGGGAAAGGGGGGAGAGAGAGGGGGCGAGAAGGAGGGAGAGAGAAAAATTGAATGACAGCAGAAGGGAGAGAGCAATAAGAAAAGACAATGGGAAAGAGGGAAAAAATGTAAAGATAGTAAGAGGGGGAAGTGAGGATGGCAGGGGCGGGCAGGAATGACTCCCGGAGCCAGGGAGAAAAGACAAAGATGGAAAGAAGGCTGGAACACTGGGAAGACGCCCTAAACCGAGGAAGAGAAAGCTGACAGCAGAGCTGCCGGGAGAGGAATGTGCAGAAGGATAAAGCTGTGGGAGGAGGGAGAGCTCACGCTCCCAGAGGCTCTCGGGAAGCTGTCCTCTTGCCCAGCTCCAGCCCATCAGTCTTGTCAGTCGCCTGCGCGGGCGAACTGCACTTCACCTCATTAGGGCCCTGCGTGCCGAGCAGGCCCCGGCCGGAACATGGCGCCCGCCCCGCTCAGAGCGCCC
>NW_008675000.1:0-278 GCF_000695815.1 Acanthisitta chloris
ATCCCCCCAAATCCTGTAGCTAGCTGCACACAGGGCTGTGGGTGGGTGTTTGGGGGGATTTTGGGGAAGCCCTGGGGTTTTTGGGGTGCTGATGGCTTTGTGGGGGCCCTGGGGGTGAATTTTGGGGGAGGGTTGACCTCAGACACTCCCCAACAACCCCCTCAGCCCCCCAAATCCTATAGCTGGCTGTACACAGGTTTCTGGGGGTGTTTTGGGGGGGATGATTTGGGGTAATAGTTGAGTTTGGGGTAATGGTTGAGTTTCGGTCAACGGTTCAG
>NW_008675001.1:0-214 GCF_000695815.1 Acanthisitta chloris
CGTGTGTGTGTCACCTTCCCCTGCCACACGCCCCCCCCTGCCGTGTGTTCGCTCCCGTCCCCTGTGCCCCGCACTGCCGTGTCCCCCTCCTCCCCTGCCGTGTCTCCCCCACATTGCCCTGTGTCCCTCATTTCTCTGTCCACCCGTATGTTCCTATCTGCCGTGTGTCCCCTCTCCTTCCCCTGCTGTGTCCCTCATTGCCGTGTCTCACCTC
>NW_008675001.1:361-9234 GCF_000695815.1 Acanthisitta chloris
GGTGGCCTTCCCTTCCAACTTCTGCCACTGTTTCCCCCAATCCCCGTTCCCCGCCGTGTGTCACCCCCTGTCGTGTCTCACTACTCCTCTGCTGTGTGTCACCCACTGCTATGTCACCCCCCACCCTGTGCGTCCCAACTACCCTTTGACCTCTTGTTCCCTGTCATGTATCCCCTCCCTCCTCCTGTGTGTCCCCCACTGCCCTCTGTACCCCCTTCTCCCTGTTCTCCCCCGGATAAAAGCTTTTTCCAATGTGGATTGTTAATGTTGGGTTGGTTTTTTGGGTTTTTTTTTTGGTACTTTAGCAAAAAGACAGAAAATCTAAAAAGTCGACCTGGAAGTTTTGCCTTGACCTGACCCATCCTGTGGAAGATGGAATCTTTGACTCTGGGAATTTTGTAAGTTGTAGTCATGCTCATACTTGTGGTGCATAGTGTGATAAAAGCCTTAATGTAATGCAGTCGCTATACAGTTAAATACAGCTGAAAAGTTAAGTTTCAGATTGGTGAAATCAGCAGCTGTTCTTTAAAAGAAGTTACATGGATGTCTTTTATAGCCAGATGGTTCATATGTGTCCATGAATAGAACTGTCTTAAATTCTGTTCAGGTGATTTTTGTAATTACATGCTATAAAATCTGTCTGCATTGTAAATATTTTGTATCAGGGCATAAGCAAACTGTGTGTTTAACATTGCTACATGGCTAGGGTCCCTTCCCTAGTTCATACCTAGGGTGCCATTCCCTAGTGTTCTATTGCCTTAATGTTGAAACAGGAGCAGTTCCTAAAGGAGAAGGTTAAGGTCAATGGAAAGACTGGAAACTTGGGGAACACTGTTCACATTGAACGTCTGAAGAACAAGATCACAGTGACATCTGAGAAGCAATTTTCCAAAAGGTTGGCACTGGTTTCCTTCTGTTGTGTTTGTGATAGAGGGTTTTGAACTGTCCTGTGTTGAACATAAAATCAGAGAGTCATTTAGGTCGGAAAAGATCTTCAGATCATCAAGTCGAGACATAAACCTGACACTGCCAAATCCACCACTAAACCAGGTCCCTAAAAATGCACATTAATATTCAGTTCTTGTCTGCAGAAGAAACTTCAATTAATGCACTTCTGATACTTACAGAGGTGTTAGCTCTAACCTTCATAGCACTTGTAAATATTAGTGAAACACTTAATTATAGCAGATTTTATCATATTAGGTATTTTAAAACCTGCTTTTTAAAACTCAGGGCTTGATTGCAAATTGATGCTCTGAGCATGTTCATACAGAGATACTTTACATATAGGTTGTTAGAAGTGTATTGGGGGAAGGTGAACCTGTCACAGTCAGACTGAATTCAGGTCACAAGTGGCTGTTCGATTACTTGACTGTGTTAAAATGTATGTGTGCAATATGTGTTGTTGCAAAAGAACCTCTAAAGTCCAAGGAAGCCTTAAAGTGCTTTGTTAGGACACAGAACAGGTGAGTGCAGTGATGGTACAGGTCCTTCCCTGCATCTGATGGAGGTTCACCAGTATCTCTTATGTTAGATCAAGGTTTAGAACCCCTTATCAATGCTTTGAGTTACTGGCATTTTGCTATATAGTCAAAAACCATCAAATAATAAATTCTTATGATGAAAATATCCTTTTATTGCCTGTTGTATATGCTAATTTTCTGTCTCTGGGTATAGTTACTGGGTTGTTGCCCTGCTAGAGCTATGTCTTGGGTGGAGTGCAGGCAGCAGCAAGGGTTGTTCAGTGAGAAGGTTGTAATGTGAAATTCCTGTGTTTAAGGTACCTCAAATACCTCACCAAGAAGTACCTCAAGAAGAACAACCTTCGGGATTGGCTCCGTGTCGTTGCCTCTGACAAGGAGACGTACGAACTGCGCTACTTCCAGATCAGCCAGGACGAGGAGGGATCAGAGTCTGAGGAATAATGGGATCTTGGCTTCATACTCAACACAGAGTACAAAAGACTAGAACACCTATTTATAACAACACTTAACTTATTGGTGAATAAAGAGTTTTGTACCCTGTTGGACAGAGCATGGTTAGTTTTGTAGTATTTTTCTTAAAGTCTAATTAAAAACCGGAACAGGGAATTGTTAGATTTGCAGTTTTCCTTCCACTGCCAGAAAGGACCAGTGAAAATCCCAGTAGGAAGAAACAGCCCTTTGCCCAGTACAAGTGTAGGATGGTTACATCAATTTTGAATCATATTGGTGCAAATAATGTTCGAGGTTTTTGTGCCTGAAAGTACCAGCTCCTTTTGCTAACTTGTGTGGAGCTAACAGCATCATATTTAATAAAAGGTTACTTTTAATTATTTTACAACAACAACAACAGCTTTACAAGCTGTAAATATTTTGTACCTGTGTGATTTACCTAGTGCAGTAATTGGTGGTAGTGTTCCTGTGTATAACCACAAGGGAAACTGGAGTATAACAAAGATCTGTTAGCCAGGTTTTGTATTGGTAAGATGGAGACACGTCTCATTCCCAGCATCCAGTTGAAAATATTTCAAGGAAAGCAGTGAGATGTCCTTTAATATTAACATTGACCGAATCCCATAAAATCCATGTGCAGGTTTTCACTTTTATGATGTATTTTGCCTTGTGTTTGACTGCCGGGATTATTTCTTTAAAACAGGTATGTCTTTTAGTACTCGTGGTAGGTTCTTCATTGAAACACAAATCATTGCAGATCCTATTCAGTAACTCAATCCAGTTCTTCAAGTAACATCAGGAGAGATTGGATGGGATTTTGCTGTGAAAAAGTATTTGTGAGCCTGCAGTTGCAGTGACTGTTGCATGCAGATGCATTTCAGTGCTCTCCAGGTGATTAATTTACTCTGTTTCCAGCGCATTGAGGAACTCTGGAATAATTAATGCCATATTTGCTTAATACCACAAAGCAGGGATGCATGTAGCCTTTGTGCTGGTTTAGTCTGAAGTGTGCCTACTAAATCGTTCGATTTCCTGATGATTTTATGATGTCAGCATTGTTTTTGCTGGCAAACCTCTGGGACAGACTAGAGAGCTGCCAAAGCACAAAGCAATGCATTAACAGTCAAATAACACTCTTGTGCTACCTAAATCTAAATGAGAAGTACTGAAGGGGAGATGAATTTTATCAACAGCCTTTGGGGTCTCATTTGTCATTTTTCAATGTACTTGAGCCGCTGTTGCTGAAGTGTGGCCCAGGGAAAGGAAGCAGCATTGGAACAACAGCCACTTGTGTCATCTCTGCCTTTGTTGGTTTGTTTCGTGTTGCTGTTCCAGAGGTAGCTAAAGGAAGGGAGCAGTGTGTGTACCTGGCTGCAAGACAGGATGTGTGGGACTTTGTATGCGTCAGTGGAAATAAAATGCCACAAGTCCTGTACTGGATAGTTCTACCTTGGAATTTGCTATTGGAGAAAAACCAGGCAGTGTAGAAGCAATAATTAAAAGTGGTTTTGTTCTTACTTTTCTGGAAATCCCAGAGATTGCTAATGCTGTTACAAAGCATTCACAGTATTGTAGTTAATCCTGTGTTGAACAATCTGCGTTTTCCACAGCAAAGCTGCAAGTATTTGTAAAACCGATCTGTTTGCTTTGCAAAGGGCATGACTAACAGTTGTATTTCAAAACATCCCCACCTGGTGTCTCAGAGCTGTGCTTTTATGTGACAGTATATCCTTTACACCACACTGACACAACAAACCTGTTCTGATTAAATGGAACAAGCACAACCAAAATTGGAGCTAATGGGATCACACTGCCTTGTTATCCATCCTTTCAAAGCAGGCTGGCAGGTACAGACTGTTGTGAGTCAGGAGGTGGGAAAACAAGGCCTGAGATTGCAAGCAAAGCAACTTGTTTCATAGCTGAGTTTGGAGGAAAACTGCCAAAGTCCTTGTGAGAGTTTAATCATTCTCTGAGCTTGACTGCAGTGAGGATGGAACCTAGGACTTCCTTTCTGTGATGCTTGAAAATATGGGTAAGCTTTGAAAAACCAAAATTCTGATAACTAATAACTGTGGGTCTAGAGTACTTACTAAATTCAGGAAAATACTTACACATTTAGGAAAATATATTTAGATAGCAGCCAGTCATTTCTGTTTTGTTCCTGTGTTGCTGCCAAGCTCTGCTGGCCGTACCCAGAGCCTCCCGTCCCGCTCTGCTCTACATGTGGCTGGTACAGCTCTCCTGTGCAGGTAGGAGCTTTATCAGGTCATGGTGCACCATGTGTTAGGCACAGAAAACACAAAGAGAGGTTTTAAATTTAAATTAAGCGGTTACAGTTCGATTATTAATAGCTTCAGGGATATAACCAGTCGAGGTGCACAGATAAACTGACCCCAGCAAAGTTTCAGTAAATAGGGTGATTCTTCCCTAATTTCATGCCTTTCACAGCTGAAGAGGCCAGGTGTGATGGAGGTGGCAGGCAGGAAACAGCCTGTTATTGTTCGAATGCAAATTAGCCAGATTAGAATCGAAGCAGCTTTTTTAAAAGCCAGAGGTCAGTGTTTCTGTGATCTTTGGGTGAAGTCTTAACTCACCGAAACTGCAGCCCTGCCCTGCTGGGAGCTGCCAGGTACCTTCCTCAGGGACCTGGCATGCCAGTTGGGTTTCTTTTCCTGCTAGAATCTGCTCTAAAAATTACCAGTTTTGTTAATCTTTTGTTTTGAAAGTGAAAAGATCCTGAACTGCTTGAAAACGGGCAGGACTGACTGTTGGAATTTTCCATATTTAGTGCTGGAAAAGAGCCCAGCAAAGCCCTGCTCGATGGAGGGATGGGCTCTCCTCGGAGCTGCAGGGATGTGCACTCCTGCATCAGCCACAGGATGAAGCTGTTGGGAAAAATAATACTCCCACGGTATGAAAACTTCGCAGGTGACAGGAGCTGCTGCCAAATTCAGTCCCTGTGGCTCCACAGTAACACGCTCCAGTCTCAGATGATGCTTTGGGATTCCCAGATGGGATAAGCACAGACTCCAGCAGGACTAAGTGCTTTGGAGCACTGCTTTGCCTCCACCCAGCTGAGAGCCCTGGTCCAACAAGCCAAAAGTTTAATTTGGAGAGAGGAGTAATCGCTGCAAAGCACCAGTTGCACTGGTAGCACAGCAGATGGGCCAGGGCAGCCAGCTCAGGGCTCAGGAGGCTAATTGCACTGGAACTCTGCAAGACTTTAATATAGCCAAATTTTTGCATATATAAATATGTAAAAATATATTCTATGTTATATAGAATCATTAAGGTTGGAAAAGATCTCTAAGATCGAGTCCAACCATTAAGCTAACATACATAAATACATATTTTTATATATATATATATTCTCCCCCTTTCATTTTTCAGTAAATGCTTTTTCCCTTCATGCCTCAAAAAATGTTTTTGCTGCTCTCTCCCAAACAAAATCAGTTTATGACAGACATCCCACACATGTAAAATTCCAGTGTCTGTCAAATAAAACGAAGAACCAGAGATTTCTAAGCACAAGTGGCTGTTGCCAGAGCAGCAGTAGCAGCACCACATAGGCTATTTATGTATGAGCATACAGAGATGTTATTTTTCTGCACCACCAGTCTCTATCACTTTTGCTGCAGCAAAACTCTCAGATTTCCATTAGAAAAACAACAACAAACCCTACAGAATTTCACCAATTTTAAGCATCACTAGTAAAGTTACTTCTTAATGTACCTGTTTGCTTTGTCTGCTTGGCCTCCTGGTCCATAGCCCCATCAGAAAACAGCTTTATTAAGCACCTAGAAAAAGTGAGAGCAAAAATAAAGAGGTAAATAATGCAGGAAATATCTGAAAAATATGTTGAGGCACTCATGTATACAAAGACCATCATGTGACAGGTATTAAAGGAGGTCCAGACTCAACATAGTCACAGCACATCATCACAAAGTAATTAGAAACAGAGAGGGCCATGGAAAAATAAATACCCAGTAATAGCCTGGATGTACCCACCAGCAGGAAATGAGCTTCAGCACTGGAGTGATCTGATTACACCAAATGCAGGCAAAAATGAGGAACAATTGTTTCTTTCTAAAGGCAAAAATAAAGATTTCTTATTGAGCAGATCAGAAGGTATCGAATGCCTCCTTGCCCTGCCCCTGTTGTGATGCTCTGTTGGGTTTCCACCTCGCTCCATCCTGGTGTCCTGGTTTTCTGATCAGCAGCACACCAACACCAGTTACAAAAGTGCTCAGACCTCATGGAAGTGAGTGGTTTTCCTTCCAAAGCCCAGGCACAGTGTCCTGCATCCCATGGCACCAGAAAGGCAGGCAGTGAGGTCATTTTGTGTACTTATATGTATAATATAGACATGTAATCTACACACAATATATACATATAATCTCTATATACATATAACCTACATGTCTATATGTATAACATATACATATAATTACATGTAATCTATAGTAGACATAACATATATACATAAAATCTAATCTGTGCATAATATTTACATGTAGTCTATAATCTACATATATTCTACACACATACAGTTTAGACCTAAGGCTCTGGGGCTGCTCCAGCTGTCCTGGCAGGGTAACCACAGGGCCATGGTGTGGGCACCTGCCCTGTGGGCAGCACAGGGCTGCAGGGCTCAGCAGGGATTCATCCTATTTCAGCATCTAAATCCAGCTGGCACATCCTGTTGGTAGCTGCTGGATTGCTGCCCAAGTGTCCCCTGGACAGAGGAATACCTGAATTCCCATGGCATAATTCCCATGGTACATTTTGCACAGGATACTGGCATAAAATCCCTTTTAGGTTTGCCTTGGCTGCTGTTTGAACCCTAATTCATGCTAGAGCAATGCTGTCACCAACAATGCTGTTGCAGAGCACAAACCGTAGGTGGGAGGAGTGGCCAGGGATAACGGGGACAATGACTACAGCACACTCAAACACCCCTCAGGCAGGATCCCACGGAGCCTTCCTGGAGGGGATTGAGTGTTGTTGCTAAGGAGGGTGTTTCTGTAACCGAGCCTGGAAACTGCCCTCAACAGCTTTTTGCACCTGAATCCCTTTGCTCTGGGCATTAATAAACTCACAAAGCACCGAAGAGCCACCAGCTGGGAAAGATTTTCCATTGCAGTCCATCCATGCTGGATTAAAATAAGCAATGGAGAGAAATCTTTAATAATCTACTAACAAATCCGTTTTTAAAAAAAATCAAGTATTTTAACTTGGCAAGGCAGTTCAAACACTCCATCCTACCCCATTCCAGCAAGCATTAAGCATGATTAGAGTCTCAGGTTTGTTAGGAAGTTCTTGCCATCAGGTTGGAGGTTTGGTAGGGATTTTGAATGGGAACATGGGAAAACAGGCATCTTTTAAGCTGCTGATTGCCCACTCAAGGGACTCAATTACCACACTGATGTTCTGTGCACGCCAGTGGGATGCTCTGAGCCCAGACTCCAGGTGCCAAAGCCAACAACAGCATCAGCATCTTCCTAATCACTGGCACAGGGAGCAGGGAGAGGACAGACAGCAATGAATGATGAGCATAGCAAGATGCACAAACGGCAGAATTGAAAGCAAATAAGCAAAATACTTCACTTAGATACAGAAGGGCAAGATGGGTGCAGTGATGCCATTGGTTCTAGCCAGGGAGCCCTCAGTTGCCTCCTGTTCCTCCGACAGGACAGATAAGAGGGTGTTCACCCATCCCTGTCCCCAACCTAGTAACATTTTCCAGCCAAACTGCATTCACCAGTCTTCCTCCTTCCACCTCATTTAGAAAATATTTACACTGTTGGCAGATAAGGGTCCTGAGATAGGGGCAGTTTTGCTGACACAACAGGTTGAGAGCTGTAAAGCATCTGAGCAACTGTTTCAGGGCCTTCCTTCTGCCCCAGCCTGGGATGCTGAGACCTGCATGAGGAAAAGATCCTTCCCCCGGCACCCAGATGCAATGGGGCACAGTGTGGGGCTGGCAGAAATAACTTGCAGAACCTGTGGGTGGGCAGCAAGGGACAACTGGCCTAGGGTGATTAGCCTAAACCCCAAAGCAGGAGGGTCTTGCCATCGGTCCCAGCTGTGCAGCACCCACCACACACTCCAGGGACCTGTGTTTTCATCTCTTGCAGGTTTTAGGACAGTTGGGTATTTACTGGAAGCAAGGAGCAAGTCTTCTCTTCCCTGGATAGCCTCAAGAACGCAGGATGCAGGGCATCATAGGAGCATTAACTGTCTGGAGTGCTGTGTGTGCTGCCATGGTACACGGGTGCTCCCACAAGAAATTACACTGGAGCTGAAAAATAATAATGAAAACCAAAACCAGGAGCTCCCTCATTACACCAGCTTGGCTATTAAATTTAAATGGCATCAGTGTTTGCTTTCAGGCCTGCCAGAGCCCTGGCTGATAGGTTACAGCCCCATGCCAAAAGGTTTTTGCTAACAGCATTGCAGCAGAAAAGTGGCCAAGAACCATAGAAGGTCACCAACATTTTGTTGCATTGGCTTAAAAGTAGTGAAGTTGAATAACAAATTGCTTTTTACTCTTCCACAGTTTAAGGAGTCTTGGCAGAAGAGTTAGAAATTAATCCACTTTTTAAATTAAAGGTTTAGAATATTGTATGATGCCAAAAGCTGAAGTTTTAAGCTAAATGTATGGAAAAAGCTTTAGCAAGTCTGACTGAAAGTCCTGGACTGCCATGCCCTCCCTTCAGTGGGGTGAGGAATAGGAGGCAGCATCAGCCATATCCACCAGATTGCAGCAGCACATGGTTAGGGACTTCCCAAGCCTCAGCTGCTATCTGTGCATTCAATAACCCCCTCTAGGCTCCTTTCCTGCCATAAATTTGTTCAATTATTTCTCCAAACACCAGTAATTGCCAGGCTTGCAGTTATGCAGAAGCAGTGTGTCTGTGAACCCAGCAGAAGGTGGAG
>NW_008675001.1:9283-9901 GCF_000695815.1 Acanthisitta chloris
AGGAGGGATGTCCAGGGAGGTGGGTTGTCTGCCCGAGCATTGCTGGCTCTGACTGCATCCCTCTGCTCCTCCTCCATAAGCAAGAAACACATCCATTCATTAAAGCAGAATTTAAAGGCACAAAAAGGTCAGTTTCCCTGCCTCCTGCCTGCTGCAGCCCACTTGGTGCTTTGGAGGAAAAAGCCCTTAATTAATTTTAGCACAGGGTCAATCCAAGCCCAAATACATGTGCAGAGCCCAGGGCTGGGCACAGGGAGTGAACGTGGCACTGCTGTATCAAAATTGTATACATTTTTCATATAATTACTATATATAATAGCTACTATTTATCATAAAATATGCAATATATATCCTAGAGAATGTATAAATAAATACATAATAAGTGGATTTTATGCATATAATATACATATAATACATATACATGATACAAAATACCCATAATATATAGACTCATAGAATCAACCAGGTTGGAAGAGACCTCAAAGATCATCGAGTCCAATCATACTGTGGTTACTAGACCATGGCACTAAGTGCCACATTCAGTCTCAGCTTGAAAACCTCCAGGGATGGTGAATCCACCACCTCCCTGGGCAGCCCATTCCAATGCCTGATAACTCT
>NW_008675001.1:10106-10694 GCF_000695815.1 Acanthisitta chloris
AAACACCCCCAGCTCCCTCAGCCTCTCCTCATAGCACTTGTGCTCAAGTCCCTTCACCAGCCTTGTTGCTCCTCTCTGGACATATATATATATATATTTAAACTATCTACCTATAAACATGTATAATTCCCAGGGAAGGTTCCTCTCAGAGGACAGGGGTGATGGCAGCAGGGTGCTGACAGCGCTGCATCACGTCTGATCTTGCAGTGTGTGTAGAGCCACTGCACAGTTCCAAACTCCATCAGGGATCTCCATAATTACACATTGCAGCCACAGAAGTGTGAGTGAGTAGCTGATGTCAATCCTAAATGCCACACCTTAGGGCTGGGATGAGCTGTGTGGCACCTAGACGTTAGCAGGGAGAGGAAATTGCTTATTCTCAGTGATTTATGACCTTCAATTCCCCCCTGGAAAGCTCGGGAGGGCTCTTTTCCTCTCCCCCCAAGCACAACAAAGAGGCACAAAGTGAGCAATGTTTTTGCAGGTGCAGAATTATCTGTTGGGAGAATGAACTGCATAGATTGTGATAGAGAGCTGCAACTTTCCTGCTCACCTTTAGCAGGGAGCCTGTTTCCCACATCAGCCCAG
>NW_008675001.1:10996-11762 GCF_000695815.1 Acanthisitta chloris
ATGTGGCACCTGGACGTTAGCAGGGAGAGGAAATCTGCTTATTCTCAGTGATTTATGACCTTCAATTCCCCCCTGGAAAGCTCAGGAGGGCTCTTTTCCTCTCCCCCCAAGCACAACAAAGAGGCACAAAGTGAGCAATGTTTTTGCAGGTGCAGAATTATCTGTTGGGAGAATGAACTGCATAGATTGTGATAGAGAGCTGCAACTTTCCTGCTCACCTTTAGCAGGGAGCCTGTTTCCCACATCAGCCCAGTGACCAAAATACCAAGCAAGCCTAAGAAATCAGAAACCAGGCAAAAATACTGGGCTTTTGTTCCAGTATATTTTAGGGACCTTGTGTGAAGCTCCTTCTCAAGCAATGCCATTAGCAGGGGTGCCCTGGGAGGAGTGCTTCCCTGCTGCTCCTCGGATGCTCTTTGCCAGGGTGGGATTGCTGGACCCAGCACAGAAAGCTTTTTGCTGCTATACACAAAACCTCTGGGGAGAGCTCTGCTTGTTAGACAAGAAGCTACTGCTGTCACTTGCCTAATTCCTCTGGGTCTTTTGTGCTGCACGCAGTGAAGTGTTATGATTATAAGAATATTTACATGTGCTGTCCTGAGGTTTGCTAAGCCCCAGAAGCAGCTGGGATACCTTCTCTTTAAAACAAATGGCATTGTTGTGCCAACCCCTCCAAGATAGTTTTACAAATAGACCTCACAGATATGAACTCAAACACTGAGTCCTCCAGGGCAGGTGCAGCCAGGACCATTACTCTGCCCCAGGG
>NW_008675002.1:0-231 GCF_000695815.1 Acanthisitta chloris
TTACTTTCCCCTTCCAGCTTCCCGCCCGCGACCGTCTCGCGGGTGGTTCCCTGCCCCGGCTCACCTCGCACGCTGCTGTGCCCAGCCAGGTGCTGCGCTGGCCCCAGGGAAGCAGCAAAACAGCCAAACCCAGGGCCGAGGCCTGGGAAAACCTGGGCCCAAACCACTGCTGCGAGCCCAGTGCCACCGAGCAGAGCTGGGGCTGCGGCCAACGACCCTCCACACCCCAAC
>NW_008675002.1:285-1748 GCF_000695815.1 Acanthisitta chloris
TGCTGACACCGGCAGCCCCAGCACGGGGACCCGGCACACCTGCGAGGGGCTCTGTGCTATTACCTCCAGCTTCCTTATCTTACGGCTATCAATTATCACCACCATCATCAGCTCATGTGGCTCAGAAGTCAGCTCTGACCACAGCACAGCCACAGGGTGATGGCAGCAATCCCCTCCCACCCCAGGATTTTCCCCTCAGGCACAGACACCAGGCACGAATGACCCTCCAGCTCCTCTCCTGGCTGTCCCGCTTGGAACAGCAGTGCCTGGAGCATCCCTGTTATCTGTGTCCCTGCAGAGGGTGTTGGTGCAGGCAGATAAGCACTGAGCACTCACTATCACACTGCTGCTTCCCTCGAACCACAGCACTGACACCACGGCAAAGCCACTTGTGACCCAGCTGGGGCACAAGTTCAAGTGTCAGGGGGTTCTGTTCAGGTTTTTGTCATTTGAAAGCTCTTTTGTAATAAACTGCTGGAGAAGTCAAAAGTTCCTGTGAACTCTGTGGCTGGGAAGAGGATGGACACCTTTGATAATCAGAGGCTCTGGCAGTGGGAAGGGGCTGCAGGCACCTCAGGATTGGCACATAAGGCTCTGCTGGCATCAGGTGCATCCTCACCACAGGCACTGCCACGGTGGTTGGACATCCTGATGGGAAAGGCTATAGGTGCACAATGACAAGGAGCTGATGGCAGGGTCTCCTCTGCCATGAGGACCACCAAAAACTTCTCCCTAGTCCCACCATCAGCACAGCCAGAGGGGCAGGACTGCCCCGGGGAGTCCCTGCCCCAGTGCTGCGCTTCCTCCGGGCACTTCCACAGGAAAACCTCCCTGAAAACCACAAAAAGCTTCTCAGCAGAACAGATGCTGCTTCAGCCTGTGTTGTTAGAGATGAAGGAGGAGGAGGAGGAGGAGGAGGAGGTGGTGAGGAAAGCCTCAGCTTCCTCAGCCGGGGGACAACCCCACCTCGGGGGGGGGTCAGCCCAGGTTGGAGACTTTCCCACGTGGGAATCCTCACTGCTCCATCCCCCGTGTTTGTTGTCAGCGATAGCAGCAGCAGCAGGAGGAGGTGTAAGGCGGAGGTGTGACTCCACAGCTTTTTAAGAAAACACCAAAAACCAGCCTTCCCAACCCACAGCGCAGCAGACAGCGCTGCCTCTCGAACAGGTAAGCCAACCTCCTTCTCCATCACCACCTCCCACCATTTCAATGCTGGATGGCACCAAACAGGATAACACCCTCCACCCCCTTACAAAAAACACAAGCTACGCTGTTAAGGTCACCCACCCATCACCCTGGTCACTCCAGGAGATGACCACCAACACCACGACCACTGCAGGGCCCTGCTGCATTAAGCACTGCCCCAACCCTGCACGGACGATGCTTTGCAGGGCCGCGGAGCAGAGCTGGAGGAAATCAACGGAGCTGGATAAAATCAACCGGGGCTGGAGGAACTCGGGGGG
>NW_008675003.1:0-3365 GCF_000695815.1 Acanthisitta chloris
AGAGAGAGGACAAAAGGACAGTGAGGGGGACTGAGCCAGTCATTTTAGCTAGCCTGGTCCAGACCCTTATGCAGACTAGATTTTTCATGCCCTTTTGTTCACACATGCGCAGCCAGCCCCTTTGAGCCCTCCAGAAGGTGAGCTGGGGTGGGGGGCGAATGGATGCAGGCACACTGAGCAGGAGTCTCAAGGTGGAAAAGGAAGCTGGCTCAGAACAGCACTGCCCCACCTCTGTGGGACCCTCTGTGCCAATCACAACTTTCCTGTCGCAGGAGCAGAATGTTTGAAACAAAGGTTGCTTATGCCTGGTCCTCCACAATCCCAAGCTTCAAAAGCTGCCATACGTGTCTTACCTGGATTGAAATTTAACAAGTTGCTTTCCATCTCTAAATTTTTGTCCAAACATGGACCACTTAGGGTAGTGAAAGTTCTCCAATATGCAATATAATACTCTATTTATTTATTTAGTTATTATAGTAACAAAATAAAATGCTTTTGGACAAATATATCCTAAATATTTCCTTTTTTAATGCTTTTTTTTCTTCCAGTCAGCCAACTGAGATACTCTACAAGTGGGACATAATACTGAGGAAAACAATCAAACTTTGTCCTTAGAAGGGTAACACCTTGTTAATGAAAGAAGTTTGGAAACAAATGGTCAGACCTTTTTATTTGAGTGTTTCTGTGAGCCAGAGTGGCTTTCTGTTTCGCACTCATTCAAACCAATAGTACAGGTAATATGCTCCCTGGGAAGAAGCCCTCCCAAACTGGTATCCTACAGGAACCTGTAGTTAAAGGTTTAAAATTTAACACTCCAAGTATTAAATGTTCTAGTGTCTCCTTGGGAAATATTTTTAAAGTAAAAAGAAGGACATGCTAAATAATCCGTCCAGATAATCATAAACTTCCACAAAAGTATCAATTTTAACAGTAACTATTTATGTAAGAGTGATGAGAAAGCATCTACAATCCTATCTGATTTTCTTGGAGGAAATAATTTTCTAGGGAAATATTCTTAATTTCTCTGCTGAAGCCAAAGGCTAATTCCTGATAATCCTCATTCATGAAAACTATTTCTTCATATTAACATAACCTGTTGGATCATGATACGAAGTTTACATGTGTAAGTGTTGAAGAGGTTAGATGTATGGATTGGCAATCATTAGAAATTACGACACATGTTTATGTCAGAATTCTGAAGAAAAAAGAGCTTGCAGAGATTGGGTGTTTACCTGAGTGTTGCTCCCTCTGTCTGTATCACATCTCCCTCTTTCAGATAAGAATATTTATGTCCTCCTTCTATTGTTTCTTCACAGTGAGGGACACGAGGGAGCTTAGAGATGCGATATTCTGAGTCTAATATTTAAAGAGAGCAAAAAAAAAAAGTGTTTTGAATTTGGCACCTACAAAAATAATTCCACAGAAAGTTAAGGTACTGAGTAAGTTAGTACTTATTTAAAAAGTAGCCTTTCACACACTACAAATGCAAAACTAGAAACAACAAATTATGTACAGTAACTTTATGTTTATAAAGCATAATTATGTTCCAGAGCCAAAAACACAGAACAGTGAAAGCCACTGAATCAGAATGCTGTACTCTGTACCACCAACCAATCTGAAGATTAAAAAAATTACAAATGAAATTAATAAGAGTCAGTAATTATTATCTTTTACAAATGTTCCTTCTTGACTCAAGAGCTGAGCCCCCCCCCAGCTTCTACAGCACCACTAAGATTTCTGCGCTCACATTCTGCATTATCTGGTACAAATTGAAAGAGGGGAAATTCAGGTTAGATATTAGGAAAGTTTTTTACTGTGAGGGTGGTGAGACACTGGAACAGGTTGCCCAGAGAGGTAGTAGATGTCCCCACTCTGGCACTGTTTAAAGCCTTGAGCAGCCTGGTCTAGTGGGAGGTGCCCCTGCCCATTGCAGGGGGATTGGGACTAGATGATCTATAAGGTCCATTCCAAGCTCTAAAATTCTGATTCTGTGATTCATAGAAGCACCACTTGCCTAAAACTGGACAGAGGCTTTTTGACCTGCAACTTCCCTCAGCTTCTATCATTCTGAACTGTGCATGAACCGTAAATGCTTTGCTGGAACAGCTATGAATAGCAACCCAGAAAGGTATTTGTACCCCCAGCTAGTCTTTATGACCATGTTCATGGATTGATAAGCCCAAAATCCTCACCAAGACACCAATATTGTTTTCAGTAGTGCCCAAATCTTTGCAAATAAGCACCTGTCAACTTTACAAAACCTAATAAAGCCTGTGACAAAGCTTGTGACCAAGTCCAACAATGTTAAGAAGTATTGCACTATCCATACCATTCATTCTTTTCCCAGATACCAAAGCAGAAACTTCTCTTACTGTTTACCAACATGCTATACACTTTTTTAGATCAGAATTTAACTTCAGACTGCCCTACCACTCTCCCCTCATGATCTGAGACCTACGAATTTGTCAGCAATCACTAGTGGGCTCCTGTAAGGAACCTCAAAGTTATGCATTTTTCTTTTTCAAAATTCAAGTTATTTGTTTTTACACTAGTGAAAATAACAGTTAATCTGTCATTGCTGACAATGTAAAAAGGAAGGAGTATCAAGTTTTCCCTCACATCTCACAATACCCTGTAAACTGCTGATGATAATCCGGGTTGTCATTATTCACACATAAGAAAAATTCACTATGAAGGTATGCACAGGTATTGAAAAAGAACTGTAGTACTATAATATTGAGATTATTCATTGCTCTCATTCTACACACTGCAACAGCATAATGAAGTTACAGGCAGTTTATATGGGAATTCCAGAAGAATAATCCATTTGATTTGCACAGAGGGATTCACTGAATGTTTTTTCTTGCCATGTATTTTCATCAATACCTGAAACCTCTGGCCTACCATTTGGGATGTTTTTGCAGATATCAGCTATTCCACCGGTATGATCACGATGCCAGTGTGTCACTAAGATTTCTTGGATCGAGATGTTGAACTCTGACAGTGCCTGCTTTAAGCAGCCGATGTATTCAGGAATAGCAGGCTCCCCGGTGTCAATAAGGACTCTTCTACAACAAGAAAAAAAAGGGGTGGAAGGGATATACACACCGGAGAGTAAGAAGCGTTTATATGGCAGATAATATTAGCACAAGAAGCCAATATTGCGTGGCAATGTGGCAATAACGGATGCCTCCATCTCCAGACACCTGATACCGCACCCCCCACGCCACAGCAATCCGCGCAGGGGGATGGCGAGTGCGGTGCCCACACCACACGCTTCCAGCCCCGCGGCCCCGCGCACCGCTCCCGGTTTCTCTCCTCTTTTGAAACCGACTGAGGGATGTGGGAGCAGCCCGGCGCCCCCG
>NW_008675004.1:0-10226 GCF_000695815.1 Acanthisitta chloris
CCGCCGTATTGCGCCTAACAGCAGCGCAGAACGAAAAACAAACCTGCGCGTTGGGGTCGTAATGCTTCGAGTGGTAGCGCAACCCGTCTGCTCAGGAAGGGCAAAGCGCTGCGAGGTGTGGCAGTGTCCTGGGATAATCAGGAGTGGTTTGTGGTGGGGTGTCCGGCATCACCACGGTGGGATCCTGAGCCGGCTCTGCGGGGCTCCAGGGGTGCCCTCAGGCAGGGCATGTATGGGGATGTCCCAGGATAGTTTTCACAGGGACTGGGGTGATCCTGGACCAGCTCTGGAGAGGTTTGCTGATGGGGGTCACAGTCTGGTCCCTGTAGTCCCTTTTCTGGGGGCTCCTTGACCCAGATGTGGGGTGAGATGGGGACCTTGAGCAGGCTGAATGTCTGGGAGGAACCCAGAGCTTCCCCAGCACCCAGACCCTGTGGGCTCCCCAGGAAATAGGGGTGAAGGGATGCAGGTACACGAACGTGGGGGTCCACTAGGCTGAGGGTTGGTCATGCCCCCCCGCCATCTCCCAGCCCTCTTCTGCCTGAGCAGAGCTGGACAATCCTCCCTTGTCCGTAGCGGGTATGAAGTAGGTCAGGGAGGCTGGGCCGAGCCCCCGGGGAGGGGAGTGGGTGGCAGGGGAGTGCAGAGGGCCCCAGGCACCCGCCCCAGTGGCCACACCACAGGGTTGGTACCCACCCCCTGTCCTGGTGGGACCCTGGTGTGCTCAGCCCAGGGGATGCAAGGCATTTCCCCAATCCCTCTCCGGTCTCCTGAGGTGGTTTGGGATCCCTCTGCATCCCCGCAGGCTCTGCAGCCCTTCTGAGAGCTGGATCCCATGGGTGCAGGTTGGGGTGGCTGAATCCTGGGGGACAGCACCCAGTATGGAGACCTAGGAGGGTGATGTTGGGGAGTGAGAATGGGGCTGGGCTGGGTGACAGCTATGGGATGAGCACAAGGAATAAGGAAGATGAGAGAAGGATTTCTCACCCCTTAATTGCAGTTAATAATTGATGAACATGTTTACCGCAGGAGGCAAAGGTCTGGCGGTGTCTGGCTGTGAGTGCAGAGGTAGCATCCCCAGCGACACGGCCACAGGTAAGGGATGTCAGCCCCTGCCCTGGCCCCCATGGGCACCATGGTCCATTGTGGGTGGGAAATGGGGGTGTCTCTCAGCTGTGGGGCTGCCCACAGGCCGTGGCACAAGGAGGGAGACACCATGGTGGTGCTACAGGTTGCTCTTGGACTCCAGGCACTGCTTGGCATGGCCCTATTAGGCAGGAGCAATGGAACCCCTAGTCATGGCCAGGAGAGGCTCCTGGGGTTCCCAAGCACACTCATGGTCTCTGGTGCCTGGAGGCCAACCCTGTTCCCTGGTGCCATGTCCCCAGGGAGGCTATGCCCAGGGGTGTGGTATGGAGCCTGTTGCTTTCTCACCAGCCCAGCTCAGCAGAGCAGACTGTCCCCACCAGCACTGGCTGCTCCCCAGGAGGAATTTGGGGTGGCAACACAGCCCCTCAGGTGCTTGTTCTCTGGTGTGTGCCCACAGGCTTGCTGGCATGATGGCATGGAGCTCACTGGTGCTGCTCCCCTTCCTTCTGGCAACAGGTGAGGACTCTTTTTGATATCTGGCACGGGTGGGTGCAAGGCAGTGGAGCTGCTTTCAGCCCCCAACATGCTTTCTGAATGCCCTGAGGGCAGCTGGGACCCAAAACCAGCTGCCCATCCCACTGGAAACCCAACAGCAACTTCACTGCCCCAGGGCAGGGCAGAGTGGGCAGAGCGCTGGGCAGTGGGGAGAGCATCCAGCATGGGGACTGCAGCTGGAAGACTTGTGTGGTCTGGAGGTGTGGAATGAGCACAAGGAAGATGAGGGGTGGTGGGGCTGAAGCTAAGAAGGTGCTGCCAGACATGGGGGGTACCTGCAGAGCTCAGTGCAGCAGTGGTGCTCAGCACACCTCCTCCTTGTAGTTTCAGGCAACACAGCGCCCTTCTTCAACATGACTGTGGTCTATGTGCCTGAGGACCTGGAACTGAGTGAGTAGGGCAGTCCTGGAGTGGCTCTGGGGTGCTGGAGGAGCAGCTGGGGCGTCCTTGCCCAGGGCCTGACTCTGCCTGTTCCTCCAGAGCAGTATGCATTCCAGCTGAAGGCTTATGATTTAGACAACGACCCCCTCAGCTACAAAATCGAAGGGACAGATGCCTTCTACTTCTCTGTTGATGCCACATCAGGCAATGTGACACTGAAGAACTACCTGGACCGCGAGGTGAGGGCAGAGATGGGGGCCTCTGCCTGAACAAGGGTCTGGTGTGACTGGGACGGAGGGCAGAGCCATGAGTCCTGTGGGAGAGGTGCTCATGGCAGTACTGTGAGTCATTCCTTGGCCACGAAACCCAGCTCCTGTGGAGGAGCATCCCACAGAGGTGTCAGGTGGGAGTGTACTGAGGCTCAGCCCTCCAAGGATTGAGTTCCACCTCGCCCTGACCAAGTTCTGCCTTGTGTCCCCTCAGCTCCAGCCCAAGCTCACCCTCACCGTGAAAATATCTGATGCCGTAAATAGTGACGTGAGTGCTGGGACATGGGCTGGGTGGCTGCAGTGGGAAGGGAGCAGGATCTCAGCAGAGCAATGGACAAGGCTCAGTGGGAAAGGGAACTGAAAGTGGGTGGGTGATGCTGGCTGACTTTGGAGAGCTGGGGTGGGCATGAAGTGCCTCAACCACACCAAGCTCTGCTGGCCACCATCTCCCATACCCATCCTGCACCTTCCCTGACACCTGGTAGGTCCCAAAACCACTTGTAGTCATCGTGGAGGACCGGAATGACAATGCCCCAGTCTTCCAGAACCTGCCGGCTCAAGTTCCCACCGCCGAGGTACCATGGGCAGTAGGGCAGGGGTGCTGAGTGGCTCCAGTGTCGTGGGTGTGCCAGCAGTGGGACAACAGTGTGCTGGGAACCCTGTCACCCCACACCTGGGTGTGTGGTGTGTGTGTGCCTGGGCGTGGGGTGATGGTGCAGGCAGAACCTGGGAGCACTCCACACCTGAGCGGTTCCCGGTGGATGCCTCTGTGTCACCCCGAGGCGCTGGCGCCTGGCTGGGACTCTGCCCTTGCAGTGAGCTTCTGATCAGGGTGTGCCCAAGTGGCTGCTCAACCTGGGCTAGGGTGACACTGAATCAGGGTGTGGGGCAGAGTCCCAGCTCTGTCCAGCAACTCTAGGACTGGGGTGCAGCCCCTGCTCCTAAGGAGCCCTAGGGAGGGTGGGATTTATCCTCTGCCTGGCCTGAGCAAGGGCAGCAGCTCGTCCCTGTGTGTCCCATGGCACTGGGCAGCACCTACAGCCCTGCAGAGGGTCAGAGCACCCCAGAGCAGGGCTGGCAGGGGCCAGGCCCAGCATCACCCTCCCTGCTCTCCTGAGAGATGTCACCACCTCCACCCTGTGTGCCCAGAACACGACTCCGAACACCATCCTCTACTCCGTGGTTGCCAAAGACAGTGATGCTGGGAATGCCTCCAAAATCACCTACGGCATCAGTGAGGTGAGCACAGAGTGGGGCACACCATATCCAAACCCCTCCCCTGGGCCATTCCCATGGGGCTGAGGTGCTGGGGGGCAGCCCCATGGCTCTGGGGGAGTAGGGGTGTGTGTCAGGTTAGAACCAGGGTATTTGTGTGGCTCTGTACCCATTGGGCAATGGCTGCAAGGTGCTGAACAGTTGCAGGCTAAGGATGAGCCATGGGTTCCCCATGGCCTGTGAGCCAGGCCTAGCAGAAGGATGGGGGTTGAGCCCCTAACTCTGCTGGTGCACCTCTGCTCTCTGCCTTGGTGATTCAGAGTGATGTCCTCTGCTCAGGTGATCCCAGACAACAAGGAGAATTACCAGCTCTTCTACATCCTGCCCAATGGGAGTGTGGTGCTCAATGGTTCACTGGACTATGCCAAGAACACCTTCTACCAGCTCAGCATCCTTGCCCAGGTGGGGACCATGCAGGCCAGGGGTGCAGTGCTGCCAGGTAAGGGGCCTGTGGGACTGACAGGTGCTCTGTTTCCCAGGATGGTGGGGGATTGCTGCACGACAAATGGGTCATCCAGAATTCCTCTTCCTACCTGTCCTTGACCATTGAAGACGTGCCCAACCTGAACCCACGGTTCCTCAAAGAGCCCTACTCTGGCTCTGTGCCTGAGAACTGTGCCCTGGTATGGGACCTGCCTGCCCCAGTGTCATGTCCCTGCCCCTGGATGTCCCTGGGGGCTCTGACACCCTGGGGTGTCTGGGCCACCAGGCATGGGGGCAGCTGGGTGCTAGCTAATGGCCATGTGCCCACAGGGCACCACTGTGCTGACTGTCATCGCCATGGACCCAGACACAGGGGTGAAAGATGAAATCTCCTATGGCATAACCAGTGAGTGATAGGGCAGTATGGGATGGGTGGGGGGTGAGCAGTGGCAGAGTGGGACGGGCAGGGGCAGTGATCAGGCAGCAAGGGGGACCATGGGGACTGGTTCTGGACAGCCAGCCTACCCTCCTGGCAGAGAGAGGGCCAGGCCCATGTTTCCCAGTGGCTGCCACTGGTTCCTGCTGTCCCCTTGTCCTAGATGCCAGTGTCCCCTTTGTTATCAACCCCGCAACGGGCACCATCACTGTGAGTGGGCCCCTGGACCGTGAGCAGCTGCCAAATGAGGAAGTGCTGCTGGAAGTCACGGTGAGTAGGAGGCAGCAAAAGGAATCCTATCCTCTTGCTCTCCCTGGGCCTCTCCAACCCGCTCTCTCCTTCTGCCCAGGCACGTGAGAAGAACCTGGACATCTATGGCAAGATTGCCCAGACCAGCACCCTGGTGACAGTCATGGTGACTGATGTCAATGACAACAAGCCCCAGTTCTACAACTGCTTCCTCTCCAGCTGCAACTTCTCTGCCAGTGCTGAGAACAACTTCAGGGGCAGCATCATAGAGCACTCCTCCTCTGGACTGCCTGTCTCCAGCCTCAGCATCGTTGCCCATGACCCAGATAAGGTGGGAGCCTGTCCATGGGGCTGGGCCAGATTGCAGATGTCTGTCCTGGCTGCACCATCCACCCTCACTTATGTCTCTCCCTGACAGGGCATCAACAGCAATTATAAGCTGTATCTTCAGGGTCCAAATGTCGACGCCTTCACTGTGTCCCCAGCAACTATTGTGGGCACAGGGGAGGTCCAACTCCTGGTGCGAAACCCATCCTTAGTGGACTACGAGATAAGCCACGTCATGGTGGTGCAGGTGGGACCTGTAGGGCTGCCTTACTGTGAGGGCAGTTCCTGCTCCCTGTGTATGCTGGGGCACAGCAGGGACATGGCCCTTCTCCTGCAGGGTTCAGGAGACAAAGCGTAACATGGCTCTGCCCTGGCAGCTTGTTTGTTGCAAGGGAGCTGGCCTGGAGTGTGACAGGTCTCTCTCTTATGTTTGGGGACACATGTGAGACACAGTCCCTTCTCAATCCTCCAGATCATTGCTAATGACACGGGGAACCCCACAGATTGCTGCTCCACAGCTACTGTGACCATCGACCTCACTGACAGCAATGACCACATCCCTGAGTTCCCCCAGAGCACCTACAACCTGACCGTGTTGGAGAACAGCCCTAACGGCACCATCATCGCCTCAAACATCACGGTCAGCCACTGGGCAGGGACTGGGCACAGCTTATGTCCCCCAAGCACGGCACTGGGCACGCCTGACACTTCTAGTGCAGTTTGTTAAGGGCACTGATCTCTCTGTACAAACCGGAAGGAATCAGTGCCACCAGGCACACAGGATGTGGGACTCATTGCCTATCAAGGCCATATTTTTGGGGTGCTCACTACCAGCAGCCACCACCCCAGACTCATCACTGCTCTGGGGACTGAAGCAGATTGACTAGATATCTCCTTCTCTCTTTTAGGCCTATGATCCAGACAGTGGTGACCTGGGTAGGATCACCTATGAGCTGCTCCCAGAGAGCATGTAAGTAAGGGCATGGTCAACCATGACCAGGACATCAACCTGGCCAGGGGGCTCCAGGCCTGAGCTCCAGTGATGACTCTCTGTATGCCATAGACGTAACATCTTCATGGTGGATGCCAATACTGGGGCACTACTGGTGCAGAATGGGAACTTGCTGGATCGGGAGACTCGCTCCATCTACTATGCCAACCTCCAGGCCAAGGACGGGGGTGGCCTGGTGGGCACTACGGTGCTGGAGATCACCTTGCTAGATGCCAATGACATGGCACCCATCGTCACCGGCTCCTACTTCATCTCGGTGGAAGAGGGGCAGAACGTTAGTACACAGATCCAGGTATGTACTAAGGGAGGTGGAGGGGGCAATGGGGACACCAGAGAGGAGAAGGGACTGTCCCTGAGGTGCCTGACAGCCCCATTCCAACTGCTGACCTTTTCAGGCCATCGACAATGATAAGCCCGGTGACCCCAACAGCAAATTGGGCTTCAAGATCTTGCCAGGGTTGTTCAGCGACAATTTCACCATCAACACAGAGACAGGTGAGATGCACAGCAAGGGGCCCCTGGACCGTGAGGCCTTGGAAGATGAGCGGGGGCAGTTCGTGGTGACAGTAGAGGTGTATGACCACGGCGAGCCACGGCTGAGTACCTCAGTGAACGTCACCATCACCGTTGGGGTGAGCCCTGGGAACAAACTGGGGACATGCTGGGGCAGAATAGGGCTTGGAACTGGGATGGATGAGCAGGGAGGGGATGTGGGATCCCTGGCTGTGGCAGAGGCACTGTGTCCCTCAGCTTTCTGTGGGGGCAGAGTGAATAGTTGATGCAAAGAGGCAGGAGAGAGCTTGTGTGTCTCCTTTCCGTGGGCAGGCAGGTGCCCATTCTCCTGTCCCCAGCCTGCTGTGAGGAACCCTGTTTCCTGGAGGGGCTAGAACCATGGGTTTTGTCTCCTGCAGGACCTGAATGACAACGCTCCCATGTTCCTCAACCAGTCCTATGAGTTCTCAGTCTTTGAAGACTCTCAAGGTAGAAGTTGCATGGCCAGGCTTGTGGGACCAATGGTGGCCCTGAGTCAGTGCCTGCTGCCCACCAAGTGTCTGTCTCCACCCTGCAGGGTCCTTCGTGGGTGAGGTAGAGGCCACAGACGCTGACCGGACAGACATCAATTCTCGCATTTCATTCCAACTTCAGAGGGGCAATGGCTCCACCAACTTCTTGATTCGCTCATCCTACGAGGGACCAGGGCACTACAGTGGGAATCTGTCTGTAGACCCTGACCTGTCCCTGGACTATGACTCCCTGCAGCAGAAGTTCTTCACCTTGGTAGTGCTTGCAGAGAACACAGCTGCAGAAAATGTTGGGGACAAGGCCAATGTCTCGGTGGTGGTCCACATCCTAGATGTCAATGATGAGCCTCCCACTGTCCTGCAAGACTCACTGCAGGACACGAACGTGGCTGAGAATGGGACACAGCAAGGTCTGGTCCACACGCTGAAAGCCGTTGATCCAGACACCAACCACTCATTGGTCTTTGAGGAGCTAGGGTTCACCTGCTTCAAGGGAGAGAGGAGCGCTGGGAACGTGTGCTTGGACTGGTTCGTGCTGACACCCAACGGCTCAGTGCTGGTGAATAGCTCAGACATCGACTACGAGCTGTGTGACAAGGTCCTGCTCACACTGCGGGCTGAGGATCTGTACACTGAGAAGGGCAACCGCTACAGCCAGAACGGTACAGCTCCCGCTCCCCGCTCCTTCCACCACCTCTGGGCATGGTGGGTGGTGGGACCTGCCTTTCCCACCACCCAGGAGAAGATGTGGGGAGCAGGGCAGGAGCTGGGTGGTTTGGCGAAGGAGGGAGGGGGTCCCCACCTCTTTTAGTCCCTGCTGCAGGAACCTGAGCCTGCTGGGAGGACAGGGCTCCGGTGGGAAGCAAAGGAGGGTGCTGCAGGGCTGCTCTGTTGGTGATTGGAGCTCTGCTTTTGGGACATTTGCAGAAACCCTGAGCATCCTCATTATTGATGTGAATGACAATGCACCAGTCTTCCAGGCCATCACAGAGACCTTTGGTGAGCAGCTGGGGTTGGTGCGTCCTGTGGGCTCCTCACTGTATTCGCATGTGCTCTGCCACACTCACCAGCAGTGAAGACCTGCCCCCAGCCCGGGGCAGGGCTGTGAGGGGTGCGGGGGCCAGGCTGAGGTTACTCCATGCTTTCCATGAAGCCTATGGGGCAGAGGGCAGTAGGGGGATGCTTGGAGCCCCAGGGCTGTGTGGGCATAGGGTCTGCAGCAAGTCTGGCTGTGCACCAGCATGACTGCACCTTCCATCTGTCTGTCCCTGGTAGTGGTTGTCCCTGAAATCTCTCCTGTGGACCTGCAAGTGGCTACCGTGAAGGTGAGGAGCTGCCTGCTTGTATCTGTCAGTTTGTGGAGCTGGGCTCACCCATCCCTGCCATGGGCAGGCAGGGGTCATTCCCACCCATGCTCCTGCTACGGTCTGTCCCTGTAGGCCACAGATGCTGACACAGGACCAAGGGGAACCATCACCTTCTCCATCATCAGTGTGGTGCTCGTGGAGGACAATGGGGCCAGCCGACCCTTCCAGAACCTCTTCAAGGTGGTGAAAACGTTTAAGGACGACATCTACATCGGGAGCATCCAGTGAGGCCATGGGTCTGGGCCAGGGTGGGGGGATGTGGCTCAGCTCCTGCCTGCTAAAGGGCCAGCACTGGCTGGAGAGGAGACAAAGCCATCCTGGGGTCTTGCCCTGGACGTGGAGGCAGAGTGGAGCTTGAGGGATGGCAGTGCCATCCCAGGGACATCCTGTGCAGCCCAGTGGGATTGCTGATGTCCCTGTCCTCACAGGGTGGCCAGCAACCTCGATGATTCACTGAAGGGGCAGTACCAGGTGACGGTGGAGGCTCGGGATGAGGAGGCACCAGTGCACACAGCACAGACTGTGCTGAATGTGAGTGTCACCCCCATCCCTCCATTCCAGGACACCCCCTGCCCTGCCCAGCCCTGCTGACCCCTGCTCTCCACACACAGATCTTCACGGTGGATGAGAGCTACCGCGTTGGCCTCCAGTTTCTGGTGACAGTGGATGAAGTCCAGAAAAACTCTGAAAACATCAAATTGTAAGGGGTGCCAGGCGGGGCAGGGAGTGCACGGCTGTGCAGCAGGTGACACAGGCATGCAGGCCAGGACCCACCATGTATGTCTCACAGCCTCAGACTGTGAAGGGGATGGGGTAGGATGGGGGCAGAGGCTGCAGGGGGTCCAGCTGCCTGTGCCCATGAGCGGAACAGCAGGATGCCCAGCTCAGCTTCTCCCCGTCTCTCCTGTTCCTAGGGCCCTGACCTCTGTGACAAAGGCAGCAGTCTACGTGGTGGCCATCCAAAGCCTGGAGGACACCCGCGCTACTCAGTGAGTGGTGGTGGGGAAGGAGACGTGGTGGTGGCATCGCAAGGGTCACTCTGGGGAAGGGCACCATGCCTTCCACCCCAGCACCCCACTCCCCCCATCTCTCTGGTCCTACAGGGTAAAAGTCAAGTCAGAGATGGAGGTGTACTTCGTCTACAGCAATGGCACTGCCCTGGACATCCACCAGCTAGGCAGGTGAGTGCCAGGGGCTGTACAGGGTCACTGCCATGTGCCTGGACCAGCCTGACTGCTCACACCTCTGCTTTCCTTGGCAGACTCATTCTGTCTGACCCTCTGGGCTTGGCTGAGCTGATGAAACTGGGCCTGGCTGTCATCGTAAGTGGGGCTGGGCAAGGGGATTTGGGAGAGGGCACCAACCCCATGTGAGGCTGGATAGGGGGTTCTGCTGGTCAGGACTGTGCCCTCACCCCTGCTCTGCACCAGGGCTCTGGGGAGGTGACTAAGCCCACCAGGGAGACGGAGCTGATCGGCATCATCGCAGGGTTGGCAGCCTTCCTGCTCATCTTCATACTCATCATGACCTTGGTCCTGGTTCTCACCACCAGGAGGTACTGCACCGCCTGCACCCCCTCCTGCCTCCCCCCACAGCTCCCATCCTCACCAGCACCCCCACAGCCATCCCTACCCTCCATCCTGCTCCTGCCCACCCCATCCCATGGCCCAGCTCCCCCTGCCCCTCTCACCCACCCCATCCCTGGATTTTGCAGCTACAAGAGGAAGCTGAGTGCGATGAAGGCTCTGAAGGTGGCCACAACATTCAGCCCTGTCACGGCGCAGCAGGGAGCTGGCATCCCTGGGACCAACCAGTACAATG
>NW_008675004.1:10295-11334 GCF_000695815.1 Acanthisitta chloris
GGGGCTGTAGGGCTTGCTGTCATACCCCTCCTGCCTGGGCGACACGGCTGCCCTGGGCTGACCCCACAGCTCCATGGGAGGTCACTTACCTGCCACCCATCCCTGACCAGGGCCAATCCCATTCTGAACCGTCCGCTCGATCCCTCCCATGACCTGGGCTTCCACGAGGACTCCATCTCTATGACCAGGTGAGCTCTGTAGGCAGGTCCTGAAGGCCATGGGGCCATCACCCTGCACACCTACTTCACCAGTGCCTGGGCCCTCTTCTACCTCCCACCCTACACTCTCCACAGCATGAATTCCCTGGATGAAAACACAGTAAATGCACCTGCGGATGACAACTTTGAGGTCAAGGTGAGTCTGCAGAGAACTGCCAGCACTGGGCAGGGTGTCTTGACATGGCATCATGCATCTCCCCTCTGCTCATGGACCCCTTGTGTCCCTTCCTCTGCATCCCCCTTGACAGCCCTCAGCTCCTGGGATGGACAAGTGTCCCTGTCCCCCATCTCTCCCCATTCCCTCTGACCACACTCTCCTCCTGCAGCAGGTCAAAGTGCAGCCGACAGACTCCACTGACAAGGAAGTGCTGGTGGCTGCCCTGAACCTGAAGGAGCCCACCAAAGTAGCATACATCAACACCACCTTCACCACCACGGACTTGTGAGCAGGCTGACAGGATGCAGCAGGGCCTGAGCAGGACTCAGGCAGCTGCTTTGGTGATGATGTGTTCAGTAGCTGGCAATAAATCTGTTCTGTGGGGGTCATGGTGTCCTGTAACCATCATCCCATCTGCCCGGGGGGCTCAGTCAGTTTGGACTCATCTCTCCCAGCATGAAGTGCTGGTTTTCTTCCAGGCTGGTGGTGATGGGGAGGTGAGTGTCACTGTGAGGCTCAGCCTGGCTTCTTGTCCCTAGGACACTTTCCCAGGCTGCCCCACTGGCTCCTCTCAACCCCAGGGGAGGGAGGTGCAGGCAGAGGTTTGTGCAAGGTTTTATTACCCAACATCCACATTGACAGGTTGGTTCTCCCACCCCCTCCT
>NW_008675005.1:0-538 GCF_000695815.1 Acanthisitta chloris
CTCATCACCCTCCCCCAGGGGCAGCACTCGCTCCCCTCCCAGCTCCTCCAGCCGCGTGTCCACAGCGTGAGCGAAGGCACAGAAGTGGGGGTACGCCCGGGACCCCAGCCCAAATACTGCGAACCTGGGGGGGCAATGGGGGCGTGAGGGACCCCAGGGGTGTGGGGGAGCACCCAAGACCCCAACCCACACCTGGTGAGGGGAGCGAGGGGAGGTGAAGGGGCCATGGAGCCAGCACTGAGGGTGGAGTGTGCCCAAGGATGAGAGGCACTCAGGGATGGGGCGAGACACCCAGGACTGAAGGTGGTGGGGACACCCAAAGATGAAGGTGGGGGACACCCAAGGATGGGGGGAGGTGCTCAGTGAACAGGGGAGCACACAAGGATGAGAATGAGGTGTCCCATTCCTGTGCCCACCCCATGCCCATCCCATGGGTACTGCAGTGCTCAGTGTTCCAGCACTGTCCCATTCCCATCCCATGCCCATCCCATCCTGGTACCGCAGCGCTCCCAGTGTTCCAGCACTGTCTGTGTTGCTC
>NW_008675005.1:620-898 GCF_000695815.1 Acanthisitta chloris
CTGCCGTCGCTCCCTCTCCCAGGCAGCCACTAGCTGCTCCGACTGGGAGACGCTGTTGAACCGCAGCTTGTAGCTCCTGGGAAGATTAGGGTGGGTCAGAGAGGGTCAGGGAGGTCCTGCCCCAGCCTCAGCGCCTCCGGGGCCCCCTGGGATACTCACATGGGAGGCTCCTCCTGGGATGTGCCCGAGTATGGGGATGTCATCTCCATCAGCGCCTTGGAGAAGCTCTGAGGAGGCAGAATGTCACCCCTAAATCCCATCCCATCCCACCCCCACCC
>NW_008675006.1:0-15311 GCF_000695815.1 Acanthisitta chloris
ATATATATATATAAAATATATAAATAATATAAAAAGGCAAATTTAAGACTGCATTATGTGTTTCTGCTAATAGAGGAATCATAGCCATTTAGATTTTTTTATTCTGTAAAAAATGCTTGTCTAAGTTTTCTTTGCTGAACTTGATGGAAGTTGTCTGAATAATCTGAAAATGCCAGTTCATTTAAAGCAATTGCCAATGAACTCAAAGTTTAAATTTAAGGGACAAAACCAGTTTTGCTTAGATTTACTTTCAGTTAAGAGAAATGTATAACCTTTATATAATGAACTTTTCTGTTTTTCTCCCTCCATCCCCTTTGTTGTTTTTTTCCTTTTTTTTTTTTTTTTTTTCTTTTTCTTATTTTTTTTTTTTTGTGTGTGAAAACCTGAAAGGGTCAGATGCCCTGAGGTTGGGATCTTCTTTTAACTTATTTTGAGATTTGAAGCAAATGGTGTTTTTATATTGTTTACAGTCAGAGTAAATCACTGGATTTTGTTTTATTCTGATTTGCTCTGTTTTAATCAATCATATCTAGAATTTATATGCCTCTGCTGATGAATTTTTATCAACCAGTTTGTATACTAAAAACATATACTCATCAGAACAACTGGCAGGTGAAAAGGATGCAGTCAAAACAAAGAGAAAAGAAAAAAAAAAAAGCTTGAATTCCTTTAAGTCTTGCTTCCCTGAGTTATCAGTTGCAGGCATAACATATCTGAACTGAGCCTTTTGCGGTTGGTCTTTTCTAGCACAAGTAAAACCTTTTCAGATTGGTGAAAACACGGAGTATACTCAGTGAGGAGCTGTTTTTATGGTGTGAAGTAACAAGTCCATGAGGTCTAACAGTACAGTTAAGTGACAAGGAAATAATATATATGTACATTTTTATTACAATGTTGAGTCATAAACTACAACAGGCAATTTTAAGGATTCCTTATAGACCTTGTACAATAAATGAATGTGTCTTACTTTTAAACACTGCAATATATGTAAGTTTTAAGGTTGGTTAACAATGTACTATGGTTTTATATCTTGACTTGCCTTGTACCTCCTTCCATTACGGAACTTCTGTGTCCAAGCACAATATCTTCACACTGTGCTGTTTTGCTGCTGAACTAAATGCACTTTTCCCCACAGCTGGGGCACTTGCTTCAAAATATTCAGTTCAGTATCTTGATTATTCTTTTTTAACTTCATCCTATCTGTTTCAGTATTAAACCAATCTATTAAAAAAGAGGCACCTTTTTCATTTGTGCATAGATGTTGGTAGCTCAAGAGAAACACTGTAAGTAGTGCACATTCAGTTTTATCATGAATTTCCTGGTTGCTCAAAAGGCAGAAGATGCTTCAGGGAGATTTACACTATTGCTGCACTTGTAGGGCCAGTTGTCCTTTTTGAGGAGGGTAGGAACTCGAGGTGGTTGCATTCCATGGTTACCCACGAACTGTTCAGTTTATCCTCATTGGAATTGCTGCTGGGGTAGTGTGACTTAGAGGACTGTACCTTTTGCACAAAATCAAATCAATCGATGCCATGGGAAATCTGTTTCACATGCAGAAGTTTGGGACTATAATTTCTGGCTTTCAGGCATGCTTATTTAGAGGTATTCCCTTGATCTATTTGCATTTTGTTTTGTTGGATGTCTTTTCATTAACAAGGAGTAAGTTTAAATGGAAGGCAGGTGGAGATATAAAACCTTAGAGGGCTTAAACATGCTGTAAAACTATTGTAGATGTCACTGGATTTTACTAAGTAATGTTCTGTTCTTTCTCAAACACTCTGTCTTTCTGTTCCCCTCCCATTTTTTTTTTTACAGCTACTGTAGCTTTTCAGTTTAGACTTTAGTTTATAAAAGGCTAGTTCCTTACAGTTCTGCCTGAGTTAATCTTTCTCAGCACTGAGGTGTTAAAATATGAAGATGCTGAAATGCTTAGTATCAAGACTGTAATCTAACTTCTGAATATACTGCTAAGTCTGTATTTATGCCCTCAGGTCACTCGGGGAAACTGGTTTGATTAATATGGTTCCTTAAGACAAAAGTGGCGACCCCTTGTGTTTTCAGACGTCTTGGTCTCATTCCCTGTCTGCTCCTCAATCCCGTTTTTCTAAGAGTTGACGGGATTGGATTTGTTTAGTTTGTAAATATGTTGATTATTCACCTTGTTAAGGTACATGGTTAATGACTGTATGATTGGAGCTGACCCTCTCTCACATAAATTCTTGTGGAGGAGTTGGCTACCAAAATAGTGCTCGTTACACTCGCTTAAGGACAAACTATTCTTTTCATTACACTTTTAGGAATAAATAAAGCTATGTTTTAATTCATTGCTATATTAAAAACAGGATATTTTTTCAAACTATCTTTGTACTAGTATGGTTGTTGTAATGCCAGATAATCCTGAGCCCTGTTTTAGAACTTTAATTTTATACACTCTGAGGTGAATGCTTATTTTTTCAGTGTCTCAAGAGAGATTTAAATAAAAGCAGTGTGAGAGAAGTTCTGGTACAGCAGAAATCAACTCAGAAGAATTTGAAAAGCTCTTTAAAACTATCTGGAAGTTTAAGTATTAAATATCTGGTATGGATTGGGAATACTTGCATATAAATCCAGATAAGTACATCAATGGATTTATATCCAAATCTCTACATAGATGCACATAAATCCAGTTGTTTTGATCATCCAAAACAGTTTTACATCCTGACATAACAGACTTCTGCATTTCCCAGGATGCTGGATTGTTAACTGGTGTAGTCTCTGAGTTGTATTTAGTGTCTGATGACATTCAGTTGGACACACAGACAGGCTCATACACATGTTTAAGAATTTTATTGGCCCTCATCAATTAAAGCATGAATGGGAAGAACTTCATTCTGACAAGTGTATGTATACATACATACAAAAATGTATATGTGTATCTATATATGTGTGAAAGCATAGACAAGGTGGAGAAATTAATTATTTACAGCATCTTTGAAAACAAGATGGAGAAACAAGTGATTCCCAGATACTTGTAGTAAATATTCATCCCTCTTGCCATACTGGGGGAAATAATTTAGAAGGGGTATTGAAAAATGTGACAATCTTCACTTTGGGTGAAAATCATGACCTTGATTGCTTGCCCATAGACAAAATATCAGTTTTGTATGTGTCTGTGCCTATGTACATAGATACACATGTCTCATAAAGACACTATCTTGAATCATGCCTTGATTTAACAAGCTAAATTCCTATAGACTATGTAGTATTATGGAAGTCTGGTAAGGTGTAAAGCAGGTCAGAGATTTGCTAAGTAATCAAAAGAAGGAATAATTGCCATTGTGACTTGCATTGGTCACATATTGCAGTTTAATTCACTAAATAGGAAGTTGTTTGATAATTCTTTGCAAAAATGTTTTAGTATAAGCTCATTAAATTTGTCTCTTGCTGTCCTGTATTTGTTTGTCACCAAAGCTGTCTAGTACAAGTGCAGTGGAAATGCTGCTTGTAAAGTTGGGTCACACAGTTGTGTAATTGGGACTTTTCTGTTTGGCAGATGCTGTTGGAAATGTTGAACTTCACGCACCCTTTTCAGAAGGAGATTTGGGTTGTAGAATATTTGCTTCAGTGCCTCTCTTTGATTTAGTGTTTTTTTTAGGTGAGGAACATGCATGTTTAGACTTCTTGAAGGTCGTGTTTGCTCATGTACATGATTTAGACAATTAGTACTTAGATTGTCTATCTGGTTAGTGCTTGAACCCATTGTGTCACCTGGAATTCAAGTGTCTTTAATCCTGGGAGTTTGAAAAATATCTTCTATTTAACAATTAGAAAACTTTGAGAGGTTATTTTTTTCTCTTTCTCTTTTTTTTTTTAGCCCCCAAATAAATAAGATTTCTGAATCAGCACAAGCTCATATCAGGAGACTTTTCATATCTGGATGCAACTAAGAATTTTCATATGTCAGTGTCACACGTTGGTTGTATCAAATGGGCCAGAATAGCTTCTAGTTAGAAGTGTGCAGTTGGCAGTAATTTGCACAACACAAACTTCAAGGCACAGTAAGGACAATTACAAGCAAATGAGAGTATCTACATATGGGTTTGGTTTTTACATTAGAAAATATCAAAAAATTATGTTTATTATTCTGATTTAGGTCTTAACCAGGACTGCACAGGACCTTTGCTGTGGAAAAATACCAGACCACACTAATTTTGTGGTTAAAAGCTAAGCAAGAGTGTAAACAGTCTACAAAAATGTACTTTTAATCTGAATTATTGTAATGTTGATTGTTATGTCTATATAAAAGATTGCCTTGCTTTTTTATAAGAGTCATTCTGTATCAATGCATTCATTATAAATAGTATATTTGTAAATAAGCTGCCACTGAGTCTTTTGGAAGTTTTCTAGTATTTCTAGTCTGACATTAACTTGGATGTAAGTTGTACTTTTGCAGCACCTCAGATTATCAAGAACTGCTTTCTCATTGTGTACTTACCACTCTTCAAAAGATTTCAATCAAAATACAGATTTTCATGGAGAGTAATTACAGGAAACTTAAGAAGTTGGATGGTAGTAACTACTCAGTCATGTAGACTGTACACTTTCTATAAAGCAAATGTTGGTAAAACCTTTTATATTAATTTTGTTCTAGTTTAGTAGGGCATGGAGTGAAAAAAAACAAAAACTCCACAGGTTTCTCTCCAAAAGGAAAAATAAATCTTGGATTTTAGTGCAAAATGCATTTCAACAGGAACAAAATTAATGTAGGTATAGAACTGTCATGCCTAAAAGACAGACACTGACATTTAATCTTCTGGTTTAATAAAAGACAGTATTGCCAAGCTGCCATCACACTGATCTGAACTGATGTCTTTCAGCTTGGTAAAGCTTGTTCCGATAGACAATGTTTCAAGAAGGTCATGCTTAGATCATGTCCTGCAAGCAAAAATAATGCCAGTATCCTTTGATGTTAGAATAGAAAGACCTCAGCAGTTTGGATATGGTGAGGAGGGGAAGGACTATAGCTGATCACTCAAAGCTGGAAATGGTTCTCATAGTATGCAGCAGTCACTTGTGCAATGTTTTAGTGCTTCTGTCCTTTCATCAGATCTCTGCTGAGTAAAATCAGCAGAGAGTCTGATCAAACTGCCTGAAGGTCTGTCTTTGAGTTGAGTCTGTCCTGTTACTGTAAGTGATCTGACAACCTGAAAACAAGCCAGTCTCCTCAGGACTGGCTGTCCCGTGCTGTGATGTTGGACCACATGCCATCCATCCCCTGCCTGACAGGGCTGAGTGAGTGGCAGATGTACAAGGATCTGTAGTTCCTCTGGTGCACTGCTCCAGACCTCACCAACCTCAGTCTGAAGGGCTTGCAAAAAGGAAACAGCATCTGCATCACTGCATTTAGTAGCCCTTGATATATTAGGCAAATTCACAGAAGAAACTTTCTTTTTCCTTTTCTTTTTGTTCCTTTTTTAAAATGTTTTTAAGTCTAAATCTGTTTGTATTTCTGGCCTCTGCAACATCCTGTGTCTAATAATTCTACAATATAATTACGTGCTGGGTGAAAAAGTACTTCCTTTTGTTTGTTCGACCCACACCACCTTATTTCATTTGGTGACTCCTAGTTCTTGTATTCTGAGAAACTTATGAACAGTCTTTTTCCTGTTCATCTGCTTCTTACCACTATTGAAAGCTTTTTTCATAAATGGCAGCAATTTTTTCTCCAAGTCACGGAGTTCTAGTCTTTTAGCTTCTCTTCTGTTCTGTGATAATCCTTGCTGCCTTTCTCTGTGGTTTTCTAGTCCCAGCTCTGATTCTTTTTCCTAATTTGTGGCCTTTAGCAAGCCGTTTTGTTCTTTGTGTGCTTCTAGGTTGTGAAATAAAAGTACAGCTCTGTTATGAAAATGAAAGCTGAGTGGGTGATAAAGTTTAGTACTAAACTCCAGTGGGGAATTAGCCCACTAGTCAAGGATCAGGCTGGAGTTTGTGCTTCAGACAGGCCACCCACTGCAGTAATGAATTGTTTCCCCTGGTTAGCTATAACTGACTTTCATCGTCTCTTTCAACTAGGTATGACAAACAAAATTAATACTTAATTTTCTGTAGTTTGCTGATTTAAACAACGCCAGGATTTAAAATACTTTGTTCATGCTAGTAAGAGTGCATAGTTCTGGAAGATGAGACTTTTGAGTATTTCAGCTGGCATTTTTCAACTGTCAAAACTGAACACTTTCTGAAAATACTGGGAAATTTCTAGTGTTATCATGTCTTTGGAAGAGAAGTTGGAGACCGACAGTGCACTGGTTGGGTTTTATTTTCCTCCTTGAAGTCTTTGTAGAAAGCTGTGTAAGAAATTCCCATATTTGAAAAAAAGAAAAAAGAATAATAGCAATCATCCCTGATCCCAGTGGCATCCTGCCAAAAATTGGTGTTAGCCAGACTGAGCTCAGCAGCCACCTGGACTGGGGGGACTTGCTGGTCGTGACCACTGTTCAGGTGATTGAAATGAGCATCCACAGGTGAGCCTCAGAAGAACTCTGAGTGAAAAGTGAAGAAAATGTCTTGTTTCTGGCACTCCATGTCCTTAAGGCTGTACTGAACACTATGCTGACAGTGTCTTGCGTGTCCCTGGTGAGACAAACAGATGACATGTTTGTGTAATTAATCCAGCCTAAGTGCTTCAGGATACCAAGTCTCCCAGTGCTGCTCTCCAGTCCTGCTTTCCACTGGTGGGAAGTTGTGGATTTAGATACCCACTGTGTGTTGTGTGTAGTGTACAAATAGTGTATAAATCTGGACACTGAGCAGCTTTATAGAGCATAGCTGGTGCTGTGAACTCTGTGATGGCCATGGTAGGTAAAAAGGTGTTAAAGGGCTGCAGATGGTTAGCTTTGATACAACTAGAGGAGACTGAGTGCCTTGAAAGCTAATTTGTTTTGTTTTCGCAATCCATCTCCGTCAAATAAAATACATCATCTCTTCCTTCAAGCCTTGCCTCATTTAGGATTGTAAGAGTGGGAGAAAATTTCATTACCAAGATCAAATGATGATGTTTTAGAGGAGGAGCCATCTGGAGTATTGGAGTGAGCAGCTGGCAGCCTGGGCTGCACAGTTAATGATCTGACTGTGTGCCTTGCAACTATTTTTTTTTTCCACTGCAAAACCTTTTAAGAGTCTTTAGAGATCAATCTACCCCACTGCCTCCAAGTAAGATGCTATCTGCAAAATTGCACACAAGTGTTCCCTTTTAAAGCTCTTTCCACAACACCCTCTTTTTCCTTGCTGTTAGTAAAGTATTTCTTTGTTAAGACTCACAATGAATCCTTAATTTGCTGTGGTTTGGTACTTGCTTTGCCTGACCTTATGGTAGCTGGTTTGCATTTTGTCCTGTGTTATTACAGCTATGCTGCCCAAAGTGATTTCCAAACTTCATATGGACAGTTTTAATGGAAATAGATTTTTCCTTGAAAATCTTAAAACGTTGTTTGAAAACAGCTGTGATAAGGACAGTGCAGTAAACCAAAAGGTTTTTGGTTGCTCTTCAGTGGTTTTTTTGGGCCTTCCCAAATAGGTTAACTGAGTGGGAAATTAGAACTAAGAAGTTAGAATTGTGTATCCTTGCCAGAGCAGCAGCAGGCAAGAAATTCAACTAGGTATAAATCTGCTGGTCAGTGAGGCAGCTCTGATTTCAGACTTTTTAAATCATCTCCAAGTAAGGCATTTCTTATTGGGCCTTCTGGGCATTTCCAGCCTCCCAAGAAGGTGCATCAAACAGCACTGTATGGTTCTGGTGTGGGGGACCAGGAGAGAGTCCCAGCAGCACCAAGGAGTTAGACATTTGCCTGGAAAGGGTGGAAGGCACTGGAGGCAATTCCCTAAGAGTAAAGTGAGCAAGCTGGAGAGTGGGTGGTACCCCGGGGCCAGTGTCTCCTGGTTGGTGCTGTTGATAGCCCACACCCTGTGCAGCTCTAGGCACAGCCTGCCCGGCAGGAGAGCACAGCCAAGATTCTTGGGTCTGTGGCTCCACCAGATGGATGGTCCTGGAGCCAGGCCACCACTTCTGAAGAAGCTTTTGAAATTTGGGGAGGATTGATGTCACTTTAAAACAGAACCGTGTTTGGAAGTAGCAGAATCCTCCGTGAGAAGGAGCGGCTTCTCTAGCAGTGCCTGGTTTTTATCCTTTGAGCTCGTAAGAGTCCCTCATGATCTCAGCTTCTCCACTTGTACTCTTACCTGCCATCTCTCCTGCTTCAGGTTTCTGTCTTTTGCCAGCAGCCACATATCTCATGCAGGTGCCTCCCACACTATGCTGAGCTGAAGTAAGTGGAGGAGAGCAAAATGATGGTGTGGGACCAGTGGCTTCTGAGCCATACACCTGTTGGTGCAGCCAGTTCTTCTGAACTTGCTTTGTATTGGTTATGAGCCCCTTTTCTCCAGTTCTGTTGCAGAATGGAGACACCAAGAGAAAAACAGGATTTGGGAACAGATGGCTGGGAGAGGGAAATATAAAAGATGGATCAGTTGCACATGGCACAGCTGTGCAGTGCTGTACAGCTTCTCTGTTGGCTCCTTGAACACTTTGTTTATAGAGCCCAGCCAGGTTTTTACATCGTGTCTCAGAGCCCCTGTGAAGGGATTGATGTCTGAGTACTTGCCAGATAAAAGATTTGGGTTGGGATGCATGACAAGATGCGGAAGGGAATGCCTTTTGATTAAATGACAATTCTGTGGGCAATCTGTATTCCAAACCATTTAGGAATAAGGATGAATGTATTCATTTTTGAAGTGACACAGAGTGCTTAACAGTCCAGTAAAGAGTTCTGAAATATGTGTAATGCTTAATAATATTCATTGATTTTGCCTTAGGAAAACCCACATGCTCCCACAATTAAATCGTTAGTGAAATATTAATGAGAAAATGACATTTTCATTTCATACAGACATGTAATTCCCTAGAAATGTTTAAAAATTTACATTTTCTTAAGATATTTGTTAAAGTTGACACAATTGCTTTTTACCACTCTTGTCTCTTCCTCTGCTTAAGGAAAATTGAGATTTGATTGTAGTGAGGAATCAATGGTGAACTGCAGTGACTTCAACTCCACAGGCCTGTGCTGGCCTGGCAAGGGGCTGTCAGTTAAAGCCAGTTGCAGGAAGAGTGAGCTGCATTTCTGAGGATTTGGGGGATATTTTTAGCCTAGCTAGAATGAAAGGGTGCTGTTAAGCCTTGAGATTTCAGTTGTGCTGCTTTCTTGTATGTGTCTACACTGGGACTATGCCTCTGGTAGTGCTTGGATGCTGTATGGCAATTTCCACTTCTTTGTGGTTGTGACCCAGCAAATGGTTTGGCCTCAACTAGTGGAAAGAAGAGTTCAGAGTAGGTTCGGTGGTCCCCGTCTGTAGAGGAGCTCAGTGTTTCTCACAGATTGCTTTCCTTCTTGGTCCTTCTGCCCTTGTGTTTCACTGCCACTGACAGGCTGAATGGCACAATGGTACATGAAGTAGCAGAGATTTCTCCTTTCCCTTCCTGCACCCATGGCTCCCATTGTTTTTTCTTGGAGTGGCAGAAAGTGGTAAAGTCATCAAGCCTTGTGAAGATGGCGATGGCATCCTGTGATGATGAAAGCACTGACCTGCCATATCCTTCATCGGAGTGCAAAGACAAAGTTGTGGCAGAATTTGCTGCTGTTGCTCTATTCAGGGTTGAAAATGACTTCTCAGAAAAAAAACCCCAAACAGAACAAATAGAACAAAACAAAAAGGAAGAGTTTGTGGCAGCAGAGATTAATGTTTGTTGACGTGCTTGGTTATCTGTGACACTTCAGGGAAGGACATGGATTATTTTTCTCTTGAATTTTGTATGGCAGGAATTTCCCTTGGTACCTAGGATGCTTTCAGGGAAAAGGAAAGTCTGAGTTGAAAAAGCACAAGTGGAGATATATTGTAGCTCTTCTCTCAGCATTTAGTGTATCCCCCTGCCTTCTCTAAGTGCTTTGTCCTGATTACACATTACCACCCTCGATACCCAGATAGGATAAATGTTGCTTGGGGAGAGAGCTAGTTCGTATTGCTGAAAAGCAACTGATGGGTGAGTAAGCAAATAAATTTTTAAAAAATGGTGTTTAAACTTAATTTGAGCCTCTCAGGAAAAAAAGTTGTACCTTGCAATCTGCATTGGGGTAAATTTTGTTGTAGGCAATGTGGGAATGAGCGCAGTAATTCTGATGGATGCAAACCACTGTGAAGACGTAAACCCTGGCTCTGGAGAGAACCGTCCTCCCTCCTGTACCCACCAGATGATGAACATTTTGCTCTGCTTTTGGCTCACCTGACTATCACCATGCAGACCAGGAAGGTGTTTAGACAGTCCATGAGCTGGAGTTGAAATGTGGGGCAACCCCTGGCCCTGCTGCAGGATGCTCTGTGAGCTCTCCATTCTAGGATGTTCCCCTGCAGAGACAGGTATTGCCTTCTTCCCTCCCAGAGAGCAGATCCATATGCAAACATTCCTGCCACATCCAAGTGGGTGGACTGTGGGCCAGGGTGTGGGAAGGACGCCTGGTTTTGGGAGAGATCTCCACTTTGGCATGGCCTGATGGCAAAAGGGCAGCACAGGGAGAAAGCAGCTCTGAAGAGCTGCAGAAGGCAAGGTCTCCCCAGCACCCCAGGCACTCATACCACCCAGCTAAGTCCACAGTAAAGGTTTTTCCTTGGAGGTAGTTGTGCCCCTTTCCAATACCCTTTCTCCTCTATCCATTGCAGCCCTGGATAACAGTTCAGCTGAGGTGGAGGGAAGGAAAAGCCTCAACTTGGAAGGACTCTGCTCACCATGCCATCTTCTCCTGGGGACTTGGCTCAGCCAGTACTGTTAGCTCATCTGGGTTTGATTGCCGGGAGACCTGGGTTTGCCCTGCCCAGTGCTGACCTTCTGCAGCTGTCTTTGCTTATTGTCCCCCTGGGAGGTGGGGTGATTTTGAGGAGAGCTGTGGGAGAAGGAGGCTACTAGGTGCCTGGGGGAGAAATTAGGGGAGCTCATGGGTTACAGCTGGACTGGGGGGACAGCAGGAACACAGTGTCAGGGAGTAGGCAGAGTGGCCCCTCTGGGATGGGAGTCAGCCTCTGCAGAGGAGTTTTTATGGAGGACCATGGCTTAGGACTGGGGGACTTGCATGGCTCTGGATACTGCCTGTGTCCTCCTCCGTGTCCTCAGCTGAGGCAGCTGTGGGTCTAACTGGGAGGGGCTGATGCAAAGAGCAGTCTCCTTCCAGAGCTGCTGCAGCTCCTGGATGGCTCTTTAGTGTTATTTGCTTTTGCCACTAGATGGTGAAATAAGGAATAAGGGAGGTCTTGCTGCATTCCCCGGCTGGCTCCCTCCCTGTGAAACCATGCTGACGTGCTCTGCTGTTTGGGAACCCGGCAATTCCAGGCAATTATCCCCTGGACAGTTTATACAGCTCAGCCTTCAAGAACTGCTGCTGCCACTTCGGCTCTTTGATCTTTTTCACTCCTGTGCTGCCACCCTGGGTTGGTGTAGGCATGCCAAGCTGGGTTACACACAGATTGCAAACCTGCCTGATGCAGGGATGCATAGAGAGCTGTCTCCTGCTGGGGCAGCTTGCTTTGGTCCTGTTTTTGAAGGGGGTGTATTATTGGCTTCCCCTTTCCCATGATGGTCTGAACCTGCTGTGAGACCCACACCTTGGCAGGTGGGAATCACAATCCCTGCTTGGCCGCTCTGTTGTGCCTTCTCTTTTCAGAGCTGTTTGCTTCACTGGGAGCTTTGCTCTGGCTGTGCTGGAGGAGTTTGCTGGGGATGTGCAATGGACCGGAGAGTTACAGCTCACCTGGGGCAGTTCTGCCTTTGCAGGAGGGATTGAATGAGCATTCCTGATGGCAGCCCCTGGCCCAAAGGTAGTGTTACTGTGTCAGTCTCTGATGGAGATGGTGAAGAGCGGGAAGGGAAAGGGCAGACACACACGTTTGGCCTTGGGGAGTGGAACTTGAACAAACGAGTTACTTCTCGGCTGAGTAACTGAATGCTAATGTCTCCCAGCTGGGAAATTAAATGCTTTAAAGTGAGGCAGTCTCAATTTTGTCTTAAACATAGACTGACTCTGCTCATGAAGAGTAACTTGTTGAGCTGCACAAATTTGATTTGTTTCATTTAGGGAAGGTTATAAGGAAAGTTAGCAGTGCCCAACCTTTCTGCTCTCTGAACGCTGACCTGGGAGCCTCTCTGCATGCCCAGGACTACTCTGCTCTTCATAGAATCATAGAATGGTTTGGGTTGGAAGGAAACTTAAAAGGTCATCTAGTCCACCCCCACCCCCTCTAAAAAAAACTAGATCAGGTTGCTCAGGGAACCATCCAACCTGAACACTTTCAGGGATGGGGCATCTACCACCTCTTTGGGCAACCTGTTCCAGTGCAGGCTTGGAGAGCCATTCCCTTTGTGGCTGACAGGGGCAGTGACTTACCAGCCCTGGCTCCAGGAGTGTGGCAATGCTTCTGGCTCAGTTATTGCTCACTGGGGCATCACTGCAGAAGGAAGCCTTTGTGCTGGAGCAGGTCGGGGAGTGCCCACAGGAGCAGGGCTGTGTGGGAGCCACCTCTGGGAGGGAGTGGGGCCAGAGGTTGTGGAGTATCACCTTCCCTTGCTAGGGCTGGAAGGATTTGGGTATGTTTTCCCTGTGTTTTGGCTATATAGCCCTGAATGTATGGAAAAGCCCATCGTGGTCTGGTAAATTGTTTTATGAGAGGCAATGAGTCAGTCCCCAGAGCAAGGAACTGATAGTGGTATGGAAGGTCCCTGTAGTATATTAGGAATTGTTCATAGACTGTTTTATGTTTTACTATGTTTTTGCTGTTGTTGGCTAATTTCAGTGGGATCCATCTTGTGAGCCAGCACGCTGGGAAGCCTGGGGAGGGAAATGGAGCTGCTCCCCAGTGCTGAGGGATAGCCCTACTGGTGTTTAGTTCTGGCCACGTTGCAGGATGCAGTGAGGAGGGAGGATTCCCAGACAGGGAACTGAATAAAGAAAACAACACTGCATAAAAACACACTTGACTTGTGCTTGGCACAGAGGAACACATGCGTGTGTTTACTCATGGGTGCTACAGAGAGAAAGTGCACATTTCTCTCTCCCTTCTCCCTTAGGCATTGAAGTGCCTGAGGGGCACAAGGCTAGTAAAATGCAGAAAGCCAGAGAGGTTTCTTGTTCATTGCTCCTTCTGCAGAGCCGAAATGAGCCTTTCATGTTCCATGGGCCACTGTGACACCGGGCAGAAGCAAAAGAGGGAAAATACTGAATAAATAAACCAGAGGCTTGCACGAGCTCAGTCCCTGTGTCTCAGCCTCACCTCCAACTCTGCCATGCTATAATCTGTAGCGTGGAAATGTTTCTCTTGGCTGTTGGTTTAGGGCTGTGCAATCAAATGTGGTAGTTAAAATCCTGCCGAACAGGGCAGGCAACCTGAAACGCAGAGGAAAGGCAAGCAGAGCTTTCAAGCTGTTTGCAAAAACACCACCAGAGGAGCAGGTGGTCACAGAGGATCCATCTTGTGCTGGTTTGAGCCAGCTGTCTGTAGGTGGGGGTGTAGTGAAGAACTGCCACGGTAGGTAATATTCAGTGTGTCTCCTTTCCTTCCCCTCTGAACATCTGATACCACAGCAACATCCCTGCTCACAAGGGGATTAGGTGCTAGCGCAGACCACTGCTGCAGCTATCCATTTCCTACTGGTTTATTCAAATAACTTGGAAAAGTACATCCAGCAGCTGAGTCCAGACAAACTCTGTTGAAAAACACAGCTCTGCAGGAGCCATTGCTGTGAGATCTATGAAAAGAACAAACCCCAAACACGTGCAGCAGCAAATGGGGAAAGGAAGGGCTGTGGGTCTGAATGTGTGTGTAGGAGGAAAAGTGCCTGGGGTAGGAGAAAATGCTGGAGGGGTGGCCACACTAGCCAATTTTTAAATTTATTTTTAAAACTAAAGCAAAATAGGAATCATAGCATTTGAAACATCCACCTGGAAATGGAGGGTGTTTGCAGTGGCACCATCATATACCTGGCAAAGCCTCATATACCTGGCAATGTCTGTGCCTCTTCCCTGATAGCTCCTATAGTGTTTTTCCTCCTGGGGATAACATAGGAAAGGGGGAAAAGCATTGTTTTGTGTGACTTGGGAGCTTTTCCTGCTAGCTTGTCTTCGGCCTGCAGGAAAACAGACCAACTCCAAGTTGTTGTGAAGAGCTACTCAGTCATTAGTCTGCAGGGTGTCACAAGCCATGGGATTTCAGTGCCTTACCCACAAGGGTAACTGAGCAGTTAGTAAAGAAAATCTTCCTGAAAGGCATCCTGCTTTGATATATTCATATACACCCAGTAGCATGATCAAAATACACAGCTGCAACAAGGGCTTCCTGCCATGGATATGCAAATACAGAGATCAGTGCAAATCACAGACCTCCTCACACAAAGCAAACTGTGACTGCTGTTTACCTCTGGACGCAGAGCACCCACTGCTCCAGGGCTTCCCTCTCCAGTGGTGTTTGTCAAGGTGGCACAGAGCTGCTCTCGAAAGCTTCTGCTGAGCAATAATTTCTGCACCTTGTTCCAGTGGTTGCCCCTTTTGTGTGATCCCCCCAGGTGTCTGTGCTGCCATGCCTTGAGGTAGTTTTAGGTTTGTCCAGCTTCTTTAGGCCTGAACTAGACTGTCTAAAAAGCAAGCCTCAGTTTTTGTTACTTTTTTTCCTGCCAGAATCCCACTGCTCTTCTGGAAATAAACAATTCCTGGGGCAGCTTGTTCAAAACACACATTTTAAAGCCGTATTACCATAGCAATTCTTTCCAGAGATTCTCTCTCCATATGTGATTTGCTTCGTGCTGTGAGCAGCTCTGAGACCCCACGAATGTTTCTCAGCTCCTTCTCCCTGAGAGGCAGCAGGGGAGGATGGTCCCAGCTCCCCCCACACCAAAGGAGATGACGCTGGAAGCAAAGCTGGAGTTGATGGGTGGAAGAGAAGTATAAACATGGAAGCAGCGTGCCTAATTAATGACCTGAAACCAGCCGTAAAGGTCAATTTGTTTGCGAGGGACGCGCTCGAGGTACACGTGCTGAATGTGAACTCTTTGCTGTGCCTTGGAAAGGGCATTGCTGCCCTCCCGGGATGGAGCTGGCAGAGCGGGAGTCATCAGAGGAGGATCGATAGCCTTCAGCCTCACTCATTAGTGCACACTCAGGCTATCCCTCATCGTCTGGTGAGCCTGGGTCTTTGTGGGGCTCTGCTGAGAAACCAAGCTGCTTTCTGGGGAAAGGGCAGGCTCCTGC
>NW_008675006.1:15350-16835 GCF_000695815.1 Acanthisitta chloris
TCTGGGCTGTCTCATCAGACACTTGTTGACTGAGTTTGAATTGCAGAGTCCTTATAACTCAATGCTGTCAGCAACATGCATTCAAAAACGGAGCATCTGGATGCAAATGCCAGGGGATTGATATAAAAATGTTGTTTACTAGCTGTTTTTTTGCCCCGTGAAGCTTTCCTCTACGGTCTTTTGGGGCTACAAATTCGAATTTCTTACCTAATCCCAGGACTCTTGGAGGTAAGGCTTTATGAATATTCCAAATTATCTTCAAGGATGGTATAGACTCATAAAGATGACTGTCCTGTAGGACAAGGCGTGCCGTGGGTTGTTGTGTGAGATCTTACAGGTCCTTGCCAGCCCCGGCAGTTTCTGATCACCTTTCATCTGAAGAATTGGGCAGAGCCATGAGAGAACCTGCAGAGAAAATCAAGGGGAGACTTGGCATTACTGAGTCACTTTGCAGACAGGGCTGAGCACTTCTAGTGTCAATAAAATCACAGAGATGTCACACACGCAACAATGGTGGCAGTGCAAGGAAAGTGCCTGTGATGAGGTAGATTTTCTCCCTCTCTGAGATGAATACAATGCCATCCCAGCTGTTCCCTGCTTGCAGAGAGTGCTCTTTCCAGTGGTGTTTCTGGAACAAACCCTTTTCTTCAGGCTTTTGGCCTCTTGTGTTCCCCTTGGGCTCTTTGTCCTAGCAAAGAGAACTGATCAAAGCTTTGCTTTTGTGTTGCGGTGGCTTAGGAGCAATGTTGTTGGCTGGGTTTAGCTTCAGGCAGACTGAGGGTGTCTAGCTACAAAAAGAGACAGAAAATCAAGGCAGCTTGTCATGTTTTGTCATTTAAATGAGCTCTCTGCCTGTGCTGGGGAAGACAGCATGGGAGGAAGGTAGGGTGTTTCCAGAAAGGCACCAGCCCAGGTTTGGAGCAAAGCATCTCAGTCCCTGGTGGTTAGTGCAGATGCACTGTTCCAGCTGAAGTCAAACTGGTCACAGAAGGGATTACCCATGCAGGCAGGGCATGGCCTGTGTCCTCCCCTCTCTGCATCCTTCCACCCAAGCAGTGACCAAGGAGGATTCTGTCAGGAGTGATGCAGGTCCCTTATCTGAGGAAGACCCTTTGCCAGTTGAAGCAATGCATCTTCCTGCAGAGCACACCTGTCCCCTGCAACCAGAAGAAGGCAGGAGTTGTTCAGGAAGTTCAGCACCTCCTTGTCCTCCTACCTGGTCTTGCCATAAACTTAGGTGAGTCACTTCACCCTTGCAGTGAAGTCCATTGTTATAGATCACATTTGCTCTCAGTCAGAGATCTTTGTGCAGGCATGTCAGTTGTCTTGGGTTTGATTTACAGGTTATAAGTCACTCTGCAGGTTGCCCTTTCCCCAGGCACACCAGTGGGTCCTGCACTCCCTTTCTCACAGTGGGATTCCACCTCGTTTTCCCTTACTCAGCCCTGTGCCAGCCCCAGAGGCTGTGCTCTCTGGCTCCCAGAA
>NW_008675006.1:16862-17256 GCF_000695815.1 Acanthisitta chloris
TCCTGGGCCTGGTTTATAACACGGTGTGTGGCACAGGGACAGAGATGACAGGGCTTCCTCCATCTTGCAGAAGAAATACATTCATTGGCCCAAGCGTTCGGCACGACAATTAACTGAGAGCAGCCTGAATCTGGAGCACCAAGTGAGCATCATTAGATTCATCTGAAAATGACGGAGGAGAGGCCGTGAGTGAGAGGACTGGGGCTGGAGTCTGCACATTGTACTGGTGAGTGATCTGTAGATGCTGAGAGCTGGCAGCATCGGGGCTGGGTGGGATAATATTGCTCCTCTGCCGTTAGAAAGGTGTCGGTGTGGTCACGCAGGTGTGTGTTGCCAGCCCGGTGTGTCTCTCGCTGGGGCTGGGGAGAAATGCAGGAGAGGCAACGTGGGGGAC
>NW_008675007.1:0-31626 GCF_000695815.1 Acanthisitta chloris
TATACACACACACAAACTGTTGCTTCAAACCAGTTCTCTTCCCAAAGTAAAAAAAAACCAAAAACCTAAGCTAAACTTGATTGGGTAGAAAAACTACAAAGTAAAAAGTAAATGACTCAAATTATTTAGGAAGGTGTTTATCATTTGGGAAAAGGGCACAAAATCATGTTCAAAGAATGAAAATAACTTACTTAAATAACCAGCTGGACCAAAATTAAGAGAGCAATGGAGGAGACATTGCAATGCATAACTCCTGGATAAAGCACACACAGTGATCCATAAAAATCCATACTGGATGAAGCTCATGGCCAGGGAAGATGCTAAGTGGTATCAGCTAGCCGAACATGCTTTAGAAACAACTGGCACAGGTACCTAGAAGAACTGTGAATATAGATCCAGGCTGATGAAGTCAATTTTTTGATAAATCTTTTATTAATGAGGAAATGCCAGAAGATTGGAAGAATGCTAATAATTTGCCAGTACCCACGAAGGGCAAGGTGGATGACCCAGATAACTGCAGGCTGGTTAGTGACATCTAATGTAGGCAAAACAATGGAACACCAAAAAGGGACTGAGCTGATGAAGAACTCAAGGATAGGGAAATAATTCCTACCACTCAGTATGTTTTCATGGCAAGGAGATCTTGTCAAACATATCCTATCCCATTCAATCTTCTGAGATCATACTTTCACTAATAGAAGCAACGGCACAGATGCAATAATCTGAGACCTCTTTAAGACATGCGCTTCTGATCTGCTTAGCACCATCCAAGATCAGTGAGATACGTGTCAACGGACTAAGGTCTAGTTTAAAATGAGGAATAATCACTGAATGGATGTCCATGCAATTCAGCATTTCCATGGGTGATCTGTAAATACTAATCCCCACCGACCTGCATTGTGGGACTTGCACAGGGACACACATACAGGGAACTATAGACCTATAACAGTGGGAGACTGTGCCTTTAATAGCAGCAACGGGAAGGACTTAGGTGTCAGAGTGTGCAGGTAGTTTAAATGGAGCTTGATCTTTGGCAAGGGTAAATAAAGAAACCTAAGATACATAAACAGAGGAGTACTGAATAAAAGCGTGTTTTAACCTCCAGGCTAAAGCTGATTAAACCTCTAAGGAATATATGTTCACAGCTCTGACATTCACTTTCTAAAAAGAAGATTGGAAAACTGAAATGTCTAAGGTGAAAGACGCTCTAAAAATGAGGGCTTGAGCAAATCCTTACTTTGAGATGAGATACATTTGAACATCCCATTTTGTTCATTTTAAGTGAGTGTACTGGAGAAGGATTATAATGTATAAATACCTTCGTGAAGAGAAAATGCAGACACTAAACAATTCTTAAATTCAGCAAAGAACTGGATTTCAAGGTCCAGCAGCTGGATCTATGTAATGCTTAGATTCAACTTTCCCTTAACTCACTCTGGGCAGGAATTAGACCCATGAAAGCCAAATATCAGGTTTTATTTTAAAAAAAAAAGCCACAACAAAAAGGACTTGTAAATAGGGGTTCATTGTCTCTGATTTAGCTGTGACCTCTTTTCCTTCAGAAGACCCCTTTTTAAGGGAGTTACCGAGTTCTGTTCTGTAAAGGGAATTTCCTAGCTGGGCAAATGGCTCTGCTAGTTACCAGCACAGATTACACCATTTCCCAGAGGACCTGCAGGACATACTGCAGAACAGGTTAGTACCACAGGAATATCCAAACACCACCTCCACAAGAGAAGGGGACAAGCTTCATGCAAGGTCATGTCTTCAATGACTTCTTCCTTTCACCGTAAAGACTTCTGGTTTGTGATAGTTGGGTGACAGATGTTTTCTAGATCTCCAGGAAGCCATTCCTGTCTTATGGGCCTATCTATTTCCGATGAGATGTACAAAATGGAATAACAAAAAAAAGGTTATTTTTAAGTGCAAGTCACAAATGAAACAGAAACCTCAAAAGGCTCAAGTATAAACATATAAGGCAAGAATCTCACAAGCTAACTCAGGCAGACTGCTCTGTTCAGTAGAAACAGCATGAAAAAAAGAGATGTCGATAATATGAGAAGCAGATGGATTTGAGAATACTAGAGGAGCAGATGGGGAGGACTGGGAACAGGAAGTTTGTTGTGGGAGGACAGCTAAGGAGGGCAAGCTGTTCTTACACACAAGGCTGTTGAAGTGGTGGCAAGCGGTTTACACCTGATGCAGCACCAGGTGAGGAGCCCATAGAGACACACAAGGGAGGCAATAGGATCGAGCTGATCAGTAAAGAGAGTTCAACAGATGCATTTCAATATTCATCGGGAAGGGTTCTCCTTATTTTTGGAATGCTGAATTTGTGGCTGTCCCAACTGTCAGGGTCATGCAAAAGTAGATCCTGCAGATCCATGTGGATTTACAAACATCAGTTGGCTCACACTGCTAGTATTGCTTATTGTTAGATTTGGGAACAGATGTTTAATCAATGAAAATCTGAGGAGCATGTGAATTTCAGTGGAGCTAAAGCAGCTCATGATTACTGGCAGCTTTGGATCTGTTTGTCATTAACTAACAGTATATCGTCAACAAATAACATACTTTGTATATTTGCAGCACTAAAAACCTATTATTTTTAGATTGAAAAAGTTATTTTCCTGTCAAAATGAGCTAATTTAGCTGATGTTTATTGCCTTTTCTCAATTCTATTGCTGCCACTGACAGCCATTTCCACTGGCTTTAGCTTGGTAAATATTTGGTACTTTATCAAGTATTATGTCATTCTCTGTATATGGTTCACAATCTTGTTGCTTAAGTTTCTATGGCATGCATTAGTCAATTGGAGATTGACATATGAGTTTGATTTAGGGCAAAAAATATGAACCAGAGCAGAGAATGAAGAATTCAATTTATAACCACTAAAACTGCAAGGAAAATACGACCGAGAACAATGTTGGCATTCCTCAAAATAGCAGATATATGTGTGGTTGTGGTTAGGAGAGGGAGGGCAAAGGGGAAGATTTTCCAAAGGAATGGAATAGAAATTTTACAGTGGTTTGTCTGGCCCTTCTATTCATAGAGTTGGTTAACTCCCTAAATAAAATAAGTACAGAAGATCATTTGCATTTTAAATAATAGTTTTTGTCTGAGACTCTCCATTTTATTAAGCAAGTGAGTAAATAATTAGGCACAAAAGACAACTAAAACATAAAAATTCATACTAGCAGAACATCTTTAAATTGTAAGACTACACCACATGACCTTCTGAGAGGCATTGCAAAAACATTTCAAAATCTGACCACTTTCTCATTCCTTTAATCTTTGATTCTTTCTTCTAGTCTCTGCATTAACAGGGTGATTTACTTTAAGTTTTTCTGAAGATAAGCGTTCCCCAAATTCTACTAACTGAAATTTCTCCAAAGTTGGTCTTGCTCAAGTCTCCATACACACACAAACTACAGACATGAATGTACAAGACAGTAAAGTCTCACCTGTATTCAGCAGTAATTTCTAAATACAAAAGAGACCAGGAATAAGGAGACAGCTGCACAATTAATGGGTTTTCTTTTGTTTCTCTTTGTACCTGTGGCACAGGCAGTCCTGTTCTTTCCTCCACTGTTCTTCACTGATAACATCTTACCCTGTATCTATATATTGTACAAACATGTGATCTAGAAAACAGGTGATGTGTAACAACCTAGAGATTCTTTCTTGCCTTCCTTATCCTCACCCTTGCCTGTCTGACAAAGACCATGAAAACTTTTCCTCCCTTTTCCTCGTATTTTTATTCCATCTCCTATTCTAAATTTCTTGTCCAGTCTACTACTGGTTGGGGTTTCTTCCTCTCAACATGCAAAATAAAGCCAAAGTTTTTCTTTTTGACTCCTCAGTGTTACCATACCAACCTTCACTTTCAGAGCCCTTTCTACTCATCAGCTGCAAACTTACTTTAAGTTCCTTGTCAGCAGTTTCCAAGTTCTGTGTAACTATCCCTTGACGATCTCTCTTTGTGAAGTTTTGTGTCACCATCCACATTTGCTAATGTGCCTTGTCTCCTAGCCTGTCAGTCACCCACAAATCCATAGAATCATAGAATTTAAGGGTTGGAATGGACCTTATAGATCATCTAGTCCCAACCCCCTGCCCTGGCAGGGACACCTCCTCACTAGATCAGGTTGCTCAAGGCCTGGTCTTGAACACCACCAGGGTCAGGGCAGCCACCACCACTCTGGGCAACCTGTGCTAGTGTTGCATCACCCTTACAGTAAAAATTTTTTTTCTAATATCTAACTTAAACTTCCCCCCCTCCAATTTAAACCATTACCCCTTGTCCTATCATTGCAGTTCCTAACAAAGAGCCCCTCTCCAGCTCCCTTGCAGGCCTCTATTATCTGTTTCTTAAGGATCTTCTCTGACAAAACAAGCTCCTGAAGTAAAATGCATGGTTCTTCCTCTACTGATATTTAATGCCCTCTTAAAAACACACTTTTCCCATGTTGCTTGAAATTACCTAAGATTACTTGTGTATATATATGTATATATATGGGGCTTTTTTAAGTTAAAAAAAAAAAAAAAGCCATTTCTGTTATCTTAAACCCCTATGGAATTTCTGTTATTGTACAGGACCTTAGTAGATGCATTTGAGAAGAGATGAAAAAAGTCAGGAGTGGGCTCTACAGAATCATTAATAAAATGAAGAAAAAAAACATAACAACCCACACATGTATATAAATACTGCTAGTTATGATGATGATTCTGACAGTGTACAGTTATAATCCCATTGGTAAACTCACAGCTGCTTCTTAAACCTGGAAAGTACCATTAGTTCATCTATTGATGATTTCTCCCATTAGATCACCTAGTGTGACTTCCCGTCATTGAATTTCACTTCAGAATCCTCTATCAAGCTCTCTAGAGGCCAAACACTGCACCAGTGCCTTAAATCAGGGAGACATCAATACAGAACCATTTCCTGAGGCTCCTGAAGCAGCAGAGAATTGATTAGATGTGCCCAAGTTATCCTCTCAGGCAACATATTCTGTGGAGACTGTTCCTTCACCATTTGTACTAGTAGCAGTCTTTCCCAAAGCTTTTCAGCTTGTAAGGAAGAGATACTGAACAAGTATAGAGGGATCAGACTGGCAATGAGAATCAGAGATGAGCTGTATTCTTCTCTGCAGGAATTCCTCTGCTAAATCATCAGACTTGTCTGTGCTCCACTTTTCAATAAGGCAAGCAACAGGAGATAAACAACTTAGCATATTCAAATCTCATCCTCTCATCAATTCTATTTAGGTCCAGAACTAAGGCAAATGAATGCATTCATTCCCAAAATTTCCTTATGGGTAACTATCCAAATACACAAGGTTGCACGATCAAGCAGAAGGGCTAAGAAGGCTCTTTTAAAAATACAGTTCATTTTGAAAGAGAAATGAGCTGTTTGTTCTATACATGAAGATCACTACTCATTTTGAAGACGTGAAATAAACAAAGGGTTACTGAACGGTAACAGCAGCAGCAACTTAGGTCAGGAAATGTTTTAAAATATTAATAACTGTATGCACCTAGATGAAGAAACAATATCACATCTGCTCAAGTCATTATAAAGTCACAGAAATACATTTGTATGGGACACTTATGGCTTCCTGCTTGTCTTCTTCCTGTTCCCCATTGATTCCATAATGCATTGGTATTGCTGAGCAAGCTCTTGAGAAGCACAACAGAATATTGTTTCAGAAGTTAAGGAGAGCAAATACAGCCTGATTTAGTTTGCAGCAATGGCAATAAACAAAACAAGAAAAATACCTACCGAAAGAATTGTTTTTCTATGGAAATCCTAGCCATATTCTTTTTAGTTCTAGGGAAGAATGTCAATATTGAAGTAGCTTAACCTAGTGGAAACATTTAATTCTCATGAGTGTGGCTTTGTGAGAGATCTAGAATGTCCTGACTAATAAATGTCTCAGGTCAAATTAAATAAATCAGAGTGGCAGCATTGTAATTGTTTAGTTTTATAATCTGCGTATAAACTTAGAGCACTGTAGTAGACTTACTCTGTTTTGTTTATGCCTGTACCAACATTCATCCATTTAGCATCTCGCAATTTAATCATGTTAGGAAAACAAAACCTTGCATGCTACATCAGTTTTCATTATACAGCTTATGAGTATGTTCAGACAAAGTTTCTAAATCCTACCCTTTCCAGGGTACCTGAACACAGCTGTGATACCAGTGATGGCATTTTCTAGGCCTCTATTTTTAACTCTCAGAGAAAAAACAAACAGAATTGGACAAAATGGAACAGAATACAAATGGGAAGAGAAATTCTTAATATTCTTAGTGTTTGGGAGCTAGAATAGAACTCTAAATATGAAAGATGTGATCAGGTTATAGAATTAAGAAGTAGCACAACAAGGCAGTTTTGAAAAAGAACAGTCTGGGACAAGTTTAAGACCCAGCAAATAGGAATTCATGCTAATTGCTATGCAGTATGTTCAGTTTCCATTTCCAAGCTCTAAATGTACCATCTGACAAGACCTGGCCTGGAGTATTATCATCTCCCTCCATTCCCCACATTTTACAAACAAGTCAGCAACAACAAAGAATTCCCATAAATTCCATTGCTGTAGAAGCCACAAAGGCTAAAGATTGTGCTGGGAAATGATAGCCACTGAGACAAAGCGCCTTCTTCAAATGTGGTATGTTAGAGCTGTTTCAAACATATTCAGAATTGGCAACCCACCTCTTCCTAGACTCTCTTCCAACCTTATGAACTGGGAATTACTTCTGACTTTATGCTTACTTGCACTTTTGGCATCTTGATAGATACCATCATAGAATTTTTTCTGTTCTTTCTCATCTTGTTTGTTGACTCATATTGCCTCAATTTTTGCTGCAGCTCTTACATGACCAGAATAGTCATACCCTAAGAATCTGTGCAGAAGTCACCTTTTCCTATGTCTTCCCAGAGGTTTGGGATAGAACTGCCAATAACTCACGCATTCCTCCTTCCCCTCCCTGCTCCATTTGTTTGATATCCTATGATGTTTCTTGTTAGTAAAGGGGTTTTTCCTCACAAGCATCCTTGGGAAGCAGTACTCCTGCACACTAGAAATGCTAAATACATAGTCTGAAAGCAGTCTAGTAGTACTTTGCACTATCACCAGCCCATTTTTATGCAGATTTTCTGAGAGAAATGGGATGTCCTAAATGCCAAGATAAAGTCATGTCTAGAATGCCATATCTTTCAAAGTGCAATTTTAATTGCTTGATCACTTTCTTCAGTCTCATGCAACACAGGTGGCCTGTCAGTCAGTACATACTCTGCAGATTTTTAGTCTTATGTTGTGGTCTATTCCATTACAGTAAATAAATTAATCAGTATCATCATGCAACACTGGCATTGTTTGAAACACCTTTTGCAGCAGTTCATTGTAAAGATATTTGGGCACTAATTTCCTTCTGGAGCTTATATGTGAAAGCAACATCTGTGAAATTGTGTTGGATGTGTTTGCAATAACTGTACCTTACCCATTTGTCTGATATACCTGAAAAGCTAACAACAGTTTGAGTACTGTGATAGGGAAGATTACAGCTTTTCCAGACACAGTTGCACAGATAATGGAGATTATCAGACTTATATTTCATCTTTGTTTTGCCTTTATCTTTTTCAACATATGGGTTTTTTTTCAGGTGAGTAACAGCAATCAGATGTTACCAATAAAAACCTTGCAAAAACAAAAAGCAGATTGGATTTAGGACATTATAAGCCATGAACCATGAAAAGTCCAAGCAGAAGGGAGAAGAGGGACCAAGGAAGAAGTTGAAATTGTCTGACTGTGGGATAAACTCTGTCCCCTGCACCTCGATGATGATCCAGTTCAATAGTTAATGTCCATTAACATTCACTCTGACCAAAAACCTTCATGCTTTTGGGGATGAGAACATTGGCTGCTGGAAAAAAATGCTTCGGAGGGTGAGGACATTGACTTCCTTTTTATATTTGCTATTCTAATTATACTGTCCTGATTTCAAATTAAAGACACAATGGCTTTTGCTTTTCCATTAAGTAATTATAGATTTCTGTAAACATTCTTTCCTTTGTTGGTTTGCTCTCAGCACAGATTTCTCTAAATGCATAAAGCAATCAAAATGAATTCTGAAATCAAAACAAAGAGAAAACAAATGGCGCCTCAGATATTCCCTTAAAAAATAGCTCTGTGCATCATCCTCAGGCACTTTTGTCATCTGTTGCTATAATAACTGCTTTGATTACATGAACACTCACCAAACTGTGCTTGGCTGACTATGGGGCACTTCCCAGCAGCTAAATGAATAGCTCTGAAGTACTGCTCGTTTCCAGCTCAGTACCAGATTTTGTCCTATCATATCAACAGCCACACAGCCAAGAAACTGAGCTTTCTTGCACATGGTCTCCATGGTGTTTATGTGTGTCTTCCCCAAACAGACAGATGCAGATTAAGCAATGCATGTCAATCTCATTAGGAGACTGTGAAATGTGCAGAAAGTTTGTTACACACTCATGCAATCATACACATTGTGAACATCCTGTTTATTTGGCCTCTTCTCTGATGATTGGCTGTGGTGTTTCAGCACATTACTGACAGCTGGGAATAGCTCCAATGGAACATGCTTTTCCTATGACAAAGATCCAGAGAGCAGCAGTAACATGTGTCTGCCCATTATTTCAGCCATACAAAAAAAAAATTCTTTAAAAAAAAAATTAACCAGCTCAGTCCTGCCAAATGAATAGCACATTGGTTGTCTGAGCTGAGCTGCAGCATCACTAGACAGGCCCTTGACGACCTTTGGAGACCATCTGAGATAATAAATCCTTGGACCCCCAGTTCCGGAATGCTTTGGGCAAGGTCAGGATGGCAAATTTCCCACTTCCACAATATCAGATGTTACGGTAATTCCTTTTAGCTAATGTGTAAGAGCAAAGGAATGTCTTCAAACCTCATCTAGGCCCTGTGGAATCTGTTGAAAATGCATGACAGCTGCGGGCTTTGGCTGGGGTCTGCCTGTGAATATATGAGATTTGGAAGCCTTTCAGACAAGGAAAGGAGGGAATGACTGTACATTCGATGTGTACCTTGGGTCTCCCGCGCTCCCTTCCCAGCCCCATTTCACACACCACAGCCGTATCACGGCTCTACGGTCATGGCTGTCATGCATTCTTTACGACTGAGTGTTGCAGGCGAGGGCCAGCACACCACAGTACAGATGTGCAGGCACATACACCTACACACACGCACACAAAGGAAAAACGGGAATAAAAAGATGGATTTCCATAAGGTCTTGGAACAGAAAATTGAGTAGCTCCCCCATTTTTTAATAAAATTGATAGGGAGCAAAGAAGTCGAGCAACTAAGGGCCAGATTGCTGCTTGATGTGTCTGGCTGCCTAAGGTGGGAAGAAATCCCACACAAATTCTCTTGTTACCTGTTCTCCAGGACACACGTGAGACACCAGATCATGCAAAAGACCATGGTCCCCCTCCCATATCCTTATTTCTAGCAAAAGATCATGGCCTGTTAGACATCTGTTTGCACATCACAAAACAAAACAATTCAACACCAACTAGTATATTTATCCTTTCTGCAGTTTTGAGCTGTCCAAGGACTTTATAGTCTTGACTTTTTGTCTGGTCCTCAGATCCAAGGTCTGCAATGTGTGTGGGAAACTCCACTTGCCATGAGCATAAATTACCAAGGCAAAGAAGGATCACAACAACAGTCTCAGAGAGCTACTACCTCCACTATACATAGCTTTTCCAGTCTGTACTTGACAGCCCAGACTAACATAAGCTTTTAACTATTCTTGAATCACTTCAACAGTGCAAGAAAGCCCTAGCACAAGTGGCTTCTTCCAATAACATCAGTATTCCACATAGTGTTCCATAAACTTTTATTGCATTACATACTGCCATGAAGCCACCTGCAGATAGACTATCTCCATCTTTTACAATGAAAATAGCAAGGACCTGCTTTATGTGCAATACTAGCTGCTACAAATTGTTACCGCCACTAGTATAAAATAGAGTAAAAGAACAGATTCAGCAATATCTGGATACAATTCACCTGGTGGTGAGAGACTTGGAGCAAGTACTTCTCCCAGATTCCAAAAGGAATCTTTTGTTTCTAAAAGAAGCATTGAAAGAACTGGTTAGAGAACTTGAAAACAGGCCTCAAAATACATGTGGGGCTGTCATACCTGAGCTGAGGCAGAGAGGGGAGCAATTAGGAAATTATAAATATGTTAGTTACAAAGATTAAAAGCAGTACACTCATGACTTCTTACAGACAGCTGAAAAGCACAGCAAGTCTAAACTTATCAGCCAAAGACTGGTAACAAGAGATAATGGTCTTCGGTAAAATCAAACTGTATTGAAAACTTTTTCCATTTTTGCCAAAGGGAGAAGGGCTGGACAGCTTATGATTTGTCCCAGATTTTCATAAGAGTAGGAGAAAAAACAATTTCATGGCTGGTTTCAAGTAAAGACAGTTGAAAGGACTGATCTAAGCAGAAAGGGATAAGAAAAATGAAGTTTTATCTACTTCAGAATGCAGATCCTGAATTAGTGAGTAGTAGTTGCTTTGTTCTACCCTGTGTCTAACAAGCATTTAACTACTTGCATACATCTACACAAGACACGTTTTAAATGAAGGAAAGTGGAATTATCACCCACTGAAAAACAGCATTGTATTTGATCCTGCATATTTCAAAACTCCTAAAGGCTTATATTTATAACCAACATCTACAGATTTAATCTGTTTACACTTAGCGAAGCCTGGACAATATAACTATCCCTACCCTTTTATTGATTGCTGTGTTAAATATCACTTCGAACAACTCTGCCTTCTAGCAATATACTGGGTTTGTGCTCAGTATGGGCAGAAGGAGACTCTCTGCTGGATGATAATGACTATTTTCTCATTCACCTTTGTTTTCCTTTGCATCAAAATGTGGTTGAGGCTCTTTTTGCAGTAAGGAAGTTTATATAAGAGAGTATTAGCAGTCATCCTTGCAGCTTTCTTCTTCTCATGATTCTCTGAGCAAACAACACTTTCAGACAAATTAACTGAATCCATTATTTATTAATCTGCCTTCTTCAGGTGAAGGTGTCTGGTCTCCACTCCATATCACCTTGGATAATCAAGATCCCCATACCAAACAGGCTTAGCACCTTTTGGTTTTAACTAAGAGTCATTATGTAAGATGCAACACTGGAAAACAGACAGGTTGTTCTATTTTTCGCATTGCACCAAAAGTTGCATGGTACAATGCTTTCTTGAACCACTGACATCATTATAAACTGCCTGCTGCTTTACAGTATATAACCCCTACTTCCAGATTTGGTATTCATAGGTATACACTGGAGTTTCTAAAGCTGGGGTCTGTAAGCTGGACATTGACCCAAAGCACTGTGACCAGACAGTCAATGGACTATGCTTCAGACATGACTTAGATTTGCACTGGCAACATCAAGTCATACCCAAGAGTCCACAAAGCACTGTCACGGCACAGGTGAAGGAGTTAAGAGGAGACTCCTCTGTTTTAGCATCAGAAAAGTGTTTTGTGAAAGACAATGTGAACAGCACTTGGTTCAAAGCACTGAGTAACGTTAGTGACATGAGAGTGAACGGAAATAAAGTACACCAGGAAAGGATGTGCTTAACACATTGGCATGAAAATTTGCTCAATGACCCTTCACCATTGTTCTTTCCCTTCCTAGCACTAGTTCGGGGGGGGACAAAGACAACTTATCTGGTATCTAATCTGATTTTGTTCGTTTCTATTTCTTGTGAAGTGAGATGTTTTCATGTACAAACTGCTTGCGTACTGATTTTTCCAGAAAATGCCTAGTCAAAGAGTAACAGACAAGTGGCACTTTTTAGTTTATTCCCAGATAATTCTTCTTTTAACTGTGCACAGAAAATGGATCATCACACTGGAAGGTCCTACTGCTCAACTAGATGGAATTTTCTCTAGAAAGAAAGCAAAATGAGCTGCTCTGAGATCATACAAAACTTATAACAATCATAGGACAGTGAATAAAATAATTCCCTTCGTTCAATGATCAAAAGATCTAACTGGGGATAGGATACATTTTGCAATTGCTATAATCAATGTGAATTGACCACATTGACCAGGTTCTCTGAAGCAGCAATGCTTCAGAGCTGATGTAATCTTAAGAACCAAAGACTAATTGTTCATTTGTTATGCCTGTGGATGCAGAAAGCCTCCGACCATTACCACAGCAGAAAGAAACCAAGAACTGTGCAGAACTGGTACAACACCAGTCACTTGAAGTTCCATTCACTTTTTCCAGCTTTCCTGGAAATACATATGAGCAGAGCAGTTTACCTCACCAAGAGGGAGCCCTTTATGTACAATCCTTAGGAACTGTTACAACAGCCTAAGAAACAAATGAGAACATTACAGTAACAACTGTAGTGGTTGATGACATTAAAACAGGCTATCATAGAACACTATTTTTTAAGGAAAAGGGAATGACAGTACACTTAAAATCAAGTACAACTCTCTTTTCAGTGGAAAACTAACCACACCTGATTAATAGACAAATTCTCCACGGGTAATATCAGTCTGTTTTCTCCATTCAACATGGTTTGTAATCTTGACTCTGCTTAATTGAGAGTTTTACCCATGATTTCAGAGGGATTTTACCTGCTGCCCTGCTTTTATGCAAACTTCCTGACCCCTGGTAAAGTGCACGAAGAGCCTAAAGCAAAGGAAGAGCTCCATTCAGAACATACTATCAAACTTCAAAACCAGCCTATTTTCAAAATTACAGCTACTGAAAATCTTTTTTTCAGAAGTCTACAGACATGCTCGTTTTTTTCCCTCACTAAATTATCAGCCAACCCCTCCCACAGTCACAGCTGATTTGTTTCCACATTCAAGAATTTTCAACAGAGCTTAATCAATTCAGCAATAGAGAAGTTGCATTAAAAATACATGAGGATAAACTTTCTTTGTAGAGCCTTATCAAATAGCAGGGGATTTTTTGTGTGATCAGTGGCTCTTTCAATTATGTCACTGGGACAGATTCAGCACTTTAAAACAACAGTAGAAATGTAGAGGAAATCCATGTATTTAGCTTGGTCTCAGGGGATTTCACCTAGATTCACATCACTGTCCCTAAGACCAGAATTTGGCCCGTTGTTTACATCATGTCATTTTGCAATGTGATAATAACGCTTTTTCAGAGCATTCACCTCCAAGAAATGTCAAATAATCAATGCCACAAGCCTCAACTTTTTCAAACAATGGGGAGCAGCCTGCACACAATTACAGAATAAAGGCTCCAAAAAACCCACAGCAGAAAACAGCTATGGATTTAAAATTATGTAAGGCCCACATGGAAATACAGTTCCAACCTTAAATCAAGAGAAGTTGTAAAGTTCTTTGACTGTGGCAACCATTCCCTTCTCAACAAGATTATTTTCCAGGAATAGTCTACACAGAGTATTAAAAGCAAAGAGAGTATTGAGTCTTCAGCTGAGAAATGCTTATTGAATTTCAGGCGATACCAATATCTGAGATATTCCTTCTGCCAGGGTGACTTCCAAGCTTGTTTTGGTATTCATCTTCTAGTTTGCATTTAGATAGAAAACAAAACCCCCTCTCTTTAACACTTAAGTAGAAAGAATTTGTAAAAGCCTTTCCAAGCTTCTAATCAGATAAATAGTCATGATTCCAAACTGTATATAATAATTAAAGTAGCATGTTCCACTTCAGGAAAATCCATTTTTCATATTGGACATTACCCTTGGTTACACATAGTGGAAGAACATTTTTGCTTTGTTACATATGCTTTCCATTTGGTATCTAAAAGTGATATTGCCATATGATATGCAAGCAAAACAGCAAACTGGTGGAAAAAGTACTTCGAAGACTAACGTTAAAATCTTTATGTCTTTCTCACAGCATAACAGGTACCACTTGTAGTCAGTATATCCCAACCTCTACTTGTTCTATCAGGTCCTGAGATCTGTCCATGTGCCTGAGAATAACTAGGAGAGCACAAGCATCCCCACTTTCCTTTACCTCCTTCTCCCAACCCAAGAACTCCATCCTCTGATTAATCCCTTCATCTCCCTACACTGAGTAGACAAGACGTAATAAGGGATTTGAAACCGACTGATCAGTCGACCTCAAAGACAAATCCTCCCTCAGCCTCACTCAGACATAACGGAGTAAGTGTGAGGAGTCTCCCCAAAACACTAGAGGAACATCATCATATGCTTTTCTTCACACTCACATCTACAGTGTAGCCAGTATCACACAGCAGGATTTTCCCCATTAGGCACACTTAATCAAAAGAGTAGTCAAACATACAGCTCTCTCTCCTTCCACTTCACCTGATAGACCAAGTACAAGGAAGCTCAGCTAAGTAACTGTCAATGAATTAGCTAAATATACTAAAACAGGTCCTTAATTTCTTCCAGCTTCTCTTGGCACAAGGCTTCCAAAGGGGCAAATTCTGGTGTCTGTTACCTTTCACTCAGAAATCTTCGTTTGTGAAGTGAGTGAAGACTGAAGTGAATTCTAGTAATGAGTTTGTCTAACATTTATCTTACTGAATTGTCTTTTTCCCCAAACTAGCCAAGACTGCCAATATATACATATGCATATATATATATATTCTTGTCTACTCCAACCTAGCTGTACACCTGACTTGACAAATCTCTTTACTTGATCTACTATTTTTTCAGCATAAAAAGACCTATAAAGTGAGTAAAATTGGTATAGCATAGTATTGCATACAGTCCTGTTAACAAACATAATATCCAGGCATGCAAACTATTGGAGAATCACTTAAATTAGAGAATATTTAAAAGATGTGGTCTGGAAAATATAAAAATCCACACCAGCAGCAATAGAACATCCACTGCAATCCCAAAATAAGCACAACAGCGAGATCTGCAAATTGCCTGCAATTTGCAAAAGGCAAACTTCCCTAGGTAAAAGTAGTTACTATTCAGCATGGCTTAAATTTCCAGTAAGTTGCTCTCTTGAGATCTGCTTTTATAATCATTCCTGTCTCAAAAAGAAATATAATATTTCCAACAAATCTGTATCAGCAAAATCACGCTGTTCACAAAGTTTGACAGGCTGGTTGGCTGGAATCCTTGTATGTGCTGTTTTCAATTCCACTGAGCCTTTTGGGCCTCCTCCACTTGCAGGAGAGATAAACAAGAACATTTTTGATGTATGCTAATTGGTGTTTGAATAACAATAAACCCAGGGAGCCACAGAAGCTTTAACAAGGCAAAGTCAAATGATAAACCAAAGTTTCCAGTGGATTAGTGCAAATCCACACCCCACCAAAACTGACTTGAGAGCTTTTCATCTTGCCATAGTGATTCTAGATGTACAGCACAAATAATGTTCCCTATTAATCTTTTCTACTAAGCAGTCCTTCACCCTGTCTTGGGAACTAGTGCACTGAGCCCAAAACACAAGTCTCTCTAAGGCTGGGGTGTATTTCACGGCTAATTAAATTTGTACTAGCTAGGAACCAACCAAATTCTTAGGGCTTGTTCTCTTGAAACTAAGGAGTTTTGTGGAAAATGAAGGAAAATCCACTCTCCCAAGATCAGGTCATGCGATCATCTTCTTATATGCTTGATGGCATAATACAAAGTGATTACTCAAACATCTTTTCCTTTCCTTAACAGAGTTACTGAAATCTCAGCTGAAATTTAGTTTGATCATTTCCTTCTCTCCCTCATGACACCATGGATGCTCAGGTCAAATACTATTGAATCACAGACACAAACATGGGAACCCTAACAAAAATCTAAGGTGCCTTTTTTTTTTCCCTGCAATGTTGCAGATCAGACCTCAACAAACTCAGCTGTATCTGATTATGAGACATTTAATACCTCAGCATCACACCATGATTTTGTAAAGGATTTCAACTGGCCACAAGTAGAAACAGGACAAAGATAATCTTTTTTTGCTCAGGACTAGCATCCTCCAGTATGCTGTATCTAAAGTCCTCCCAGGAAAGCAAAATCATCACACAGTGCCTGAAAAGATTCAAAATACAGCTGCCTTGAAACATCCAAGACAATTTCATGGTAGAAGGGCCAGGATGCTGAAAAGAGATAACATTTTCTATTGCTGCAGATATTATTGGTGGAAAAGGTGGGTAATGATCGTGCATTTCAGCTGTATCCATAGGTCAGACAGAAGCTTCCCCCTACACATCTCAGCCTGTTCCAAAGCACAGGGACAGCTCATCATGCTGCACACTCACAGCCACAGAGGTCTAAGAACCCACTGACTCATGAGCAGAAAAATTCATTCACAGTCCTTCTTCTTCACAAACAGGGTAAAAATCACAATCTGCTTTTCTATCATTTTCTTACAGAAGGAAGTATTGGAAAGGCTGGAAGTATACAAAGGTCCAGGTGTTTATTCATGCAATATGGAACAGCAAGTCTGGGCTGGAATTCTCTCTTGAGGGAGCTCCCTGTAGTCTTTTGATACACTTTGCTCTTCAGTCTTAATTTAAAACAAACAGAAACCCAAACAAATACAAGCAAACTAACAAAAAAAATAACAACAGCCACCACCTTTACAAGAGCATCTATGTCTGGTCTTCCTGGCTTTTTGGATCTAAATCAGGAGATTTCAAGGAGAACGGCAAAAGTTATGACCAGATAAAGTAAATGAACTATGCTGCATTTTGACCCCACATATTTGGTGGTGTTTTGTTTTAACAACAGCAAAGTTATCACTACCCTCTCTTCTCTGAGACTCAGGAAAACCTGTTAATATTTAAGTTTGGAGAGCTGCTAAATAATGCTAAATGTTAAAGATGGGAAAGATCTGCTGGACTATTCACTGCTACAAGCATCACATTCTGTGTGTTGGGGAGTCCTTTCCTTACTTGTAGTCATAAATGGTGCAAAAGTACAAGTTTTGTCATTTCCTTGTGCATTTACTTTTTAACAAGAGACAGCCCAGTGTTAATATTTATACAATAGTCCTTTCAAATTTTATTAGGGTTAAAACCAACATGCCACAAAAAATTAATTATGAGGTTTCTAAATAAATTAACCTATTAAATGTAACAAAAAAAATTGTAAACTTTTTACCACGTTTTAAAATTAGATTCCATATGAGGAATAAGAGTCTTCATTCAGTTGTAGGGAAGTTTCAGAGACCCTACATAAAGAGTATCAAATCTAAAGGCTTTTCTTACCTATGCTCACAATGGTACAACACTTATTTCACAGCATTATAAGCAAGTAATCTTCACAGTTACCAGGGACAGAGGGAGTATGTGGGTTTGGCATGCAGCCGAACAGGATATGAACTGCAGTGCAACAACAGGCAAATAACAGTGGCGTTCTCCTCACAGAATCCTTTAGTTCCTGCAACTAGACCTCATATCCCCAGAGACTCCCAACACTTTCCTATAGGCATTTTGGAGTTAATAAGATACACAAACACAAAGGTAAAGAAAGTATCTCCCGGCAGGCTCAGCTTCTGTCACAGATACATCATGCCAAATCCCAATACATGATCGCTGCAGCCAATGCTCAAGAAAGGTGCTCACAGTTCACAGTCAACTCTATATTTAATTGTGCATGAAGGAAACAAAACAGATTTAATGGCTTTTTCCTAGATAATAATGAAAATGCTGATCATATAACAATTAAAATCCATTTCAATCAACAAAAGAACTATAGGAAAAACCACAAAGCTGATCCATAACCACATACTATGGTAGAGAACTGGAGAGTACAGCTGGCCTTGAGAACTCATACCCTGCCATGCTCCCAGCTAAAGAAATTGTAATCCATTTAAATGCACAGACAATGAACGCTGTAGGCAGAGTTCAGACTTTGAGCTTTCAACCCCACCATCACAAGGCCTCCAGATCCCTACTAAAGAAGTAACAGGTTCAGATGTGAGAAGCAGCAGGCTGTAACCACAGAGGACCAGCTGCTGGAGTAATCACACAGGCAAGAGCAGACAGCTCTTATTCTAAATTGTTGCCTTAGACAAAGGAACAAAATTAATTCTGTCCTCTTCTTATACACACTACAAGGGTACACTACAAATAACTCATCTATGGAAATAATGACAGGTGGGGTTTAAAGGGTTCTGATTTATTTCCTATTTGTGCTGCATTGCACTTATATTTCATGTCTGCTCTGCACAACAAATTTTCTAGGCAAAAACCATCAAGAGCCAAAGAATTGACACTGCATGTTAATCAAACCAAGGATGTGCATCAGTGCTCTCACAAATTTTAGTAGTATCAGGTCAACACAAACTTCAAAACCAATGCAACTTCGAACCAAAGTCCTGGCTTTGCACATACCACATGGCAAGAGTTCTACCAGAATAATACACACAGATTTTCTTTCCTTCCTTTATGTACTAATAGGAAGGAAATTGGAAGAACAATAGAAAAATAAACAAGATATTGCATACCTCAGCACTGCTGAAGGGCATGTAATTTGTCCACAGACAGAGCAGGAGAGTGTCAAAATATGTGATGTCAGTCGCTGTTCGGATGCTTTCCATGCTTACCAAATGTGCTTAAAAGGCACCTGAGAAGAATACAGAAATACTCTTGGCCTTTCTGCTTTCAGCGTCAGACAAAAACAGAAATGCAAAGGGAGCCAACAGAAACCGTATACAAGCATTTCAGTGCTTTGCAATTTTGTCTAAAGACCAGTTACAAATCCAGAGTGGCTAAAGGCGTGGGGAAGCTGCTATGTTTACCCCATGTGATTTGTTTTCTCTCACTGCAGGATGAAGGACCCACTAACCAGTTGGTCTCACAGGCATCATTGCAAGTGATCCATTGGAATCAAATACCTTATCTCATGAAACCTGCCTGCAGAGACCAGTAGGGAAAATGCACGAGAAAAACAACAGGAGGACAGTTTCTGAGGTAAGTCTCATGTTTGTTTGCTTTCTATTAGACACCTTCATTCCTATGGGCTATAAGTGCTATGTTGTCCATTCTTCATTTAATTTCCCTGGCAGAAAACATTCCACCTATTTTAACAAATGTTTGGGGGCAATAACTTTGATATCCAGAATGGAGTCACTTCAAATTGGGGTCATTTCTGGCCATTGCCTGCCAGCAAATAAACACCTTTCATGATGTCCCCCTTACTGAAAAAGCTGTGCTTTAGTCAGAGAACTTCAGCATTGCTTTGGGTTACTAAAGTTTAATAGCAGTAAAGTTGTTAATAGATGTATTGACTTTTTTTCCCATAAAACACACACAAAACCAAAACATTTAGATCCCAGAGAATGATAAAAGAAAGTGCTTCAATAAAAAAACCAGCTTTTTTCCTTGTGAAGGATTGAAGCAGAAACCTCAACTTAAAATAATTGAGCTGCAATGTATACACTCAATTTTCAGCTTTGTTTAGGTTCCTTTGACTCTGAGCCACCCCACTGCAAGATCCTTTTGTTTTCTAAAACTTTTGGTAATAAAAGAACAATCCATCAGCTGTCAGGAGAGCTATCAGGAAACCAATTTCTAATCCCCACTCATGTATCGCATGCATTTTCTGGAACACCTGCACTGACAGTCTTGGGAAAACATGAAGCTTTGAGGGAGCACAGACCAAACCACGAAAATAGCAGCAGTGGCAAAGCCACAGGAATTTATTTGTGCTTGTGCACACATGTGTGTATGTGTGTTTGAGGACTCTAGGCAAATTTGTTCAGGGATCAATATGGTTTGTGGATACAGCCTTTCCACCACTCTACCCTGCTGTTTTCCTGGCGTTTGGTAACAGATGATAATTGGATACACTACCCTCAAGTAGGAAACACATAACACAAGAAAGCTGCTGTTAATTCAACACATAGGTCTTGCCCTGAGCTGGGGGACCACTGGTTATGAGCCTCGCTACAGATGACCAGGGGTTCCAATTTGGCACCAGCTTGGGAGATTTTATCATCTGATGCTAGTACTCCAAGGAACAGCACCAAAACCTTCTGAAAGCTTATGCAAAATACAGACTTAGAAATAGATTACTTTGTTTGGGTTTGGTTTTTTCTTTTTTTTTCCAAACCTTAGTTTTTCATTAAGAAAAATGAGGGCCAAATTTTACCTACAGCAAAGGATATGACAGGCCCAGCTTAAATCTGCTCAAATCAAAGCCAAAGTTTCCATGAATATCACCTTTGGAAAGAGAGGAAGTTTGACTGTCTGTCTTCTCCATGCCACAGGCCAGCAGCAAACACACCTCAACATAACAGCAAATCTACTTAACTAGTTTCAAAATGTAGAAAAAATGTAATAGGCAAATTTCCCATGAGAAAACATTAAATAAAGCTCTCTATATCATGAAACACTGGAAAAGAAGTGCCAAAACTGATCACGCTCCCACACATACCAGGAGGAAAAAAAATATTAGCCAACTTCAGGAAAGCTAGAAAACTGTTAATTTTAATTATTCTGCGACAAACACACTAGATAAATCTAGGCAAAATTGTTGGGATCCAACTCTATACCCTATAAAAGTACAAGTGTAAGTTGAGCTGACAAATCCTTATCACTCTTATGAGTGCTTCTGGTTGTGGGTTAGCACTTCAGAAAATGAAGAGACAGCCAAACACCAACAGAGAAAGTGAAAATAAATGAGCAAAAGTTTTAACACCCAAGGAAAATAGGAGTTAAAACTGAAGGTAGAGACTTGCTTTTTGCCATCTGCAGGGTGACACCGTATTTCAACACCTGGAAAACCATCACAAAAACAGCTGATCTCCTGCCTGATGTTGGGAAACACAGTTGTTCTGCATCACCAACTTTCCAAAAAGATGACTCTAAGATGACATTTTTCATATGCCAGAGGGTTTTTCTGTTTGCATTTTAATAGAGTGGTTTTTCCCAGACTTTTTTTTTATATATAATTGAAAAACTTTTAAACTGAGTACATTTTGTGTTTGTGTGAACATGTGCTGTCACTTAGGAGTCTGCACTGTAAGCTGCCTTGACATACTTGACAGCCCAGGTGTTAATTTCAGGTCCATCAGAGCCATGTTACCAACTCTGCCCCATGCAGTATTCCCAGCAGAAGGATAACCAACCCATGTGCTCCATAGCTCAGAAAGGTTAAATGCCACAACACTAAGGCAACAACTTGTAGTTTTCAAGGATCCAGTGACCACACACAAGATTCCTTGAGTTACCCTCAGAGCAATGAGAAACAGAGCTTCCAGTGCTGAATGCAACTGGACTTGGGAAGAAGCTCATGGTCCTGGTTTGCATGAAGACTGGAGTGAAGCTCTGGTTCTGCAGAAGACAACTGGACTTTTCCACATGATGTTCTTGAACTTCCACTCTAAAAATTTCCCTTAATGAACAGTGCTGCTTGCAAATATTACTAGGACCTTTCTTTTCTTAGTCAGAGAGATAAATAAATAAATAAAATAAAGAAAAACCCCACAGAAATGTAAGAGTGTTCCAGCAGATACAACAAAAGAAATCAGAGACGACATTTCTTACACTGCAGTAACTTCTGCTTTGAGATTAGGGTCTCTCTATGCAAAGTGTTTCAGGGTTAAACTCCAAAATTCATTTTCAGACATGTCAGAGAAATAGAAAATCATCAAAGGTAGATATATGTTTACAACTTCAGCCTGTAAACAAATGTTGTGCTTTTTCTAGGACCTACTTATCTTTGTGAATTACAGTTCATCATCTCCTATGTTTGGAGAGTGAGCAAAAGCAGGTACAGAAATTGGTTTTGCTGATTAGTTATTGCCTACACTAGAACAATAACTGGCCTGTGTCATTACTCAGAAGAGATGAACCGATTACAAGAAGGAGTGACTGTACCATTAAAAGCAGATGAATTATAATTCATTCGCTATTTTGGCACTGCACCCCCAGTGCTGCATGCTCTATCTTGCATCCTCTATGTTGTAATTTACTTCCTCAATTTCAGCATCATTATGGTGAGAGCCAAAGGATGCCATTGTGTGTTGCTTTACGTCTTCTGTTATTTAGCTGGCAAACACTGCTCAATATTTCAAGTAACACTAATATTTTCAGTTTTAAGTGCCTGCGTTATGTGTAGGAGGTGGCACAAGTATACAAGACAATTTGTTCTCTGCTGTAGTACCTCTACCTTACATTAATTCTTGAAATAAAATCATTCCATTGGCATTGATGTTCTAGCAGTCTAGGAAAGAAAACAAGGATGAGCAAGAACATCTTGCATGCTCTTTGACCATCCCTGTCACACAACTGGTGACTGCAACCTTAAGTAAACTAAGAACATATCCAGACTCCACATCACTGATTTCTCATCCAGCAGGAAACCAGCTTGCATGACCAGGAACATCTGCTACCATTCAGCCCTGCGATGATAAAACTTACATAAGAGGCTATCTTATACTGTAAACAATTGTGTTTACTTTTCATTGCTCAGGTACTGGCTATTGCTAAATAATTATGATGGGATCTCCACAAAGAGTAGGAATGCGACTCTCCTTGCTGCACATATAGATCCCAACATATCCTACCCTCTGTGATAACTCTGATTCCTTGAGTAAAAATGCATTTTATACACATTAAGAAGTAAGAGAAATCAGCCATCCCTGCCATCCCTGGCTGCTGCTTCCACAGTTGCACTGAGACTGGATTCTCAGCAACTGGAATGTTGCTTTGGAGAGTTACACATTGCACAGGCACTTTCAGTATTTCAGTGTGTGTTACTTAATGTTTTCACACCACATTAGAGTACCTCAGAAGAACACAGTGTTCAGCCCTTCGCACAGCCGAGTTTAAAAACCACCAGATCTGGTTTGAACTAAATACTTTCATAAATAGGATATAATCCTCCTTTGCAATGGCTGCAGGACGGAGTTCATCATTTCAATGCTGCAAGAATAGTATTTGCAATACAGTGACTCTTGGATGTAGACTTTTGCTATTTTACTCATCAAAATTCTACTTTAAATGCAAAACTTCTATGAGAGAGAAAGGATCTACCCCATTTCCATGTGTGCTCTCTGATTGCATCTACATTAGCTAGGTCACAGATATCAAAGGTGTACAGCATACTGCATACAGTCAAATGCGCTCCAGAAACATAACTAATGCACTCCTACCATTAACAAGTGTTCAGTCCTTGGATCCAGGTAAAGTATTGTATAGCACAGGTGTCAGGTCCTCAGTAGGAACCTCTTCCCTTTCCAGGTCCACCACTGTGACGAGTCCTTGCTAATAGACACAACTCCTGTCTACAAACTCCCAGGAGCAATCTCCTATACAGAGCATATGTGAATTTCCCTCATGCCACATGTACACCACAGGCACTTCTCATGGCACGTGTCCTCCCCATTAAGCAGGTCATACAAATGGCTCCATTGCACGTAATTAAACAAGACACAGAAACATACCAATCTTGCAGCTAATGGTGAATGCCCTGAACAAAGTAGAGGGCAGTCTTTGTCATTCCTTCAGAACATTTCCTAAATGTATTGTTTAAAATGGAAAAAAGAAAAGAAATTATTTGGTTTAAGTACATCACTTTAGCTAGACACCCAAAGTCACAGCATCGTCTTGAGAACCAGTGTTTCCTCTTCCCCTCTGGGAGAAAACACATTTTCTTCCTTGCATTTCTACAGCTGCCCTTTCTACCTGGGTGCTCTACCTTCATCTGCTGCTTACCAACACATCATTTAGGAGCTAAGAGCTTAAGAACACTGCATTGAACTTCCCAGCATCTTGTGCTGATGTGTAGATTCACAGAATCATTTAGGCTGGAAAAGACATCAAGGTCATCAAGTCCAACCTTTGATGCAACCCCATCTTGTCAACTAAACCACAGCACCAAGTGCCACATCCAGTTGTTTCTTGAACACCTACAGGGATGGTGACTCCACCTCCTCCCTGGGCAGTCTATTCTAATGCTCAGCAACTCTTTCCATGAAGAAATTCTTCTTGATGTCCAACCTGAACTTCCTCTGGCACAGCTTGAGGCCTTGTCCTCTTGTCTTGTGGCTAGTTGTCTGAGAGAACTCTGATTCAGAGGTCAGATAGTACACATAAACCAGTTTCCTGGCATCCTGTTGAAAGTATCCTCCCCGTGAGTCCTGCTCTACAATAAAGAGAAACTACAACAATAGGATACTCTGCTCCAGACCTTTTCAACACATGACAGAGCAGGGATGGTCCGAAAGCAATCAGAACTACATTCTGGATTATTTTCCATTCTTTTTCACTTCCTCCACTTATGAACTTTTTAAGACACTTGGAGCAACTTACAAAACAAGAGATTGCTTCTGCTTCTATTCAGCTCCCAGGGAATGATGACAAGTGAGGAGCACCCTACATCACAGCACCACGGAGCACCAGAGCCTGCCCTGCCACTTGCTTCCCCTTCCCTGCTGCTCTCAGCTGTTTTCACTCCTGCTCTCCAGTCTCTGATTTCAGCTTCCATAGCATGCTCTATTTTTTAACAGAGCAGTGATTGTACATGTAAAGCATTAGAAACACCAGTCCATTAACAACGTAAAACAAATATAAGCATCAAAATGGTTACAAGGAGACCAAACCAAATGCAGCAGCATGGTTAGGCCATCCCAGATTTGCTACAGAAAGAGGTAATGGATGGGTTTCTAGTCATGTGTTTTTTCTATCAGAAATTTGCCAAAACTTTATGGAACTTATTTCTACAAAACTTCAGTTGGGATGGAATAAATTAGATGCCCAGCATGCAGTTACTTCCACAGCATGGAGTGTTCCAGCAGGAGAGAGAGGTAATCTAGGAAACCCTCAGCACAGTGCTCAGTTCATGCTCATGTGATGGTAAATATAGCACATCATCTCCACATTCTCTATTATAAAAGGAATCACTTCAAAGTCAGATTGTCCCTCAATATAGTGCCCTAACAGAGGGCTGACTAATCACTCAGGAAAGTCTTATTCTTCCCTTAGAACTAACAAAAAATATTTTTATATAAATCTCAGTTTCACCCTGATGTGGATATCTTCATGACCAAAGAATAAGATATCTGTTTGGCTAGATCACTGCTTCTGTTACTCCCCTCTTTTACTAGAAGCTTCAGGTGTCACTACGTTAGAGTAATGCAAAGGCTTCAGGCCCAATTTGACTCTCCATGAAGTGTGAATGGCCAAACAACATCAGCACGTAAGTAAGCTTTATCACAGTTTGCTTTAGCCCTTCCTCCCCAGTGAGGTAGCAGTGATCTATGCAATTCTCATGCAGCAGGGAGTCTGGCTGTTGTGCAGACACTGAGACATTCCAGCTGGTACATCCTGTGGCTGGCTGTCTTCTCCACTGTCTGCTTTAAATCCTTTCACTGAACACCAGTTCTGGTGTCAGTTTAATGCATTGATCTTCTTCACAAACAAAAACTTAATCAAGCTCTAAATCTCTGAAAGACTAAAAATTAGGTAAGACTCCGCTGGACTTCAGAGAGCTAAAAGTCAAGGACTTAGAGAGCTGAGAAGAACTCAGCTTGTGTTAAGACTCACAGAAGAGCTATCTAACCTTAGGAAGGCTGTCAAGAAGAATTATTAAGATTAATCCACTATGGACATCTTACAAGAGAATCTAAAAATAATTCAGAATCATGAAAAAAGAAGGCACAAATCCAGCCCAGGATGTATCACTACATCTCTGTCATGGTCATAGTCTTTCCTAGACGTCAGTATTGAAAACTACTGGGAACAGCACACCGGGCTACAAAGACCTGAGATCTGAAGCACTCTGGCAATTATTCTGTTAAATCCTTTTTGAAACAGCAGTATCTTCAATAGATGGACACTCTCATTATTCTAGCAAACCAATTTCAAGCAAGTGAATAGTAAGAGCCATAGCTGAGAAAATTCTTTGCAGATTTTTGCCAGAAATTATAGATGCGTTAGAGATTGGTCTGCATGGATTTAGCAAGGTCTTTATCATTGTCATTGAATGTGCTTGAGATTTCAATTCAAGTATCACAGGATGCTTTACGGTATAAAGTAAATGGAATATATAACAGAACATGTTACAGAATACAGTGTCAAATGAAAATCTTCTATCTTCATAAATGCCTTCCCCCAATTTTTCTCCTTCTAAGCCTTTCCTGAGATTTCTTTTCTACCATCTACAAATTGCTATTCTTACATCTTTCTGCTTTCAGTTTGACACTTTCTCCTTGTTAGAGAAAACATTAAACATATATATTTTAGTTATCTCAGCCTCACTGCTACAATCACAAAAAAAAAAGAGAACAAACACCAAAACCAAGAAAAAAACCAAGAAGAAAACCTAAACATCAAAAAAAAGCAGAACAAAACATACAGACAAAACCTAGAGATTCTTTACCAAAAAAAAAAGCAGAACAAAATATACAGACAAAACCTAGAGATTCTTTACTCAGTAACTCTGTTGTAAAATTTAGTGAGAGTAAATGGAATTACATCAGTAGATCTTAGTATAAAATCAAATGCAAAATAAAAATGTTCTTATTAACTTGAAGCAGCACTATCACCTTCAGAGTCTGAGAGTTGTAAAGGACACTTTTGAAGATGTGCAAGCAGAACAAAATATACAGACAAAACCTAGAGATTCTTTACTCAGTAACTCTGTTGTAAAATTTAGTGAGAGTAAATGGAATTACATCAGTAGATCTTAGTATAAAATCAAATGCAAAATAAAAATGTTCTTATTAACTTGAAGCAGCACTATCACCTTCAGAGTCTGAGAGTTGTAAAGGACACTTTTGAAGATGTGCATGAGCTAAATTCATACTTCATTTTCTAACATACTGTCAGAGATTGTATCATGGCATTCGCACACATAACTGTATTACAAGAGCAGAAGTGGTTTATTTATATATAGATAGATAGATACGAGTGTATAGCTTGTTTTAAATTCAGAAAGAACTGTAGAACAAAACTAATCACTTAAGATATATAAAATTATGTGGGGTTTTTTTTAATGAGCCAATGAAATTTTTGTTTCAGCTTGAGACAGAAAGAAAAATCTGTTCTCTGCCTTTCTTCTGCTAGCTTGCCTGGAATAAGGGGAGCTGTCTAAAATAAATTCGAATCAAGGAAAAAACCAAACAAACAAACAAATCAAATTTTAAAAAAACCCCAAAGGTAGCTGATTGATAGCTGACCAGTTGATATACAGTGTGCTCAGTGTGACATTTGAAAAAGTATTTCAAAATTTCATTTTAACACATACTCCACTAGTAATGAAAAATGTGCTGTCACTGATAAGTGGCCTTACCAGAAGAGTTTGTGGTGAGAAGGCTTTGAAAGAAGGAAATGGAAAGGGTATGGCCTTTCATTACATTAGGTAAATCTATTTGACCACAGAGAGGTTGAGACTCTGCTGCTGAGGTTACAAGCTAAACAGCCCATCAACTTAATTAATGCATGACTTTTCAACCGAGGGCACATTTTAGCTACACCCAAAGATCAGTGTAATTCTTTACAAGGTTAACCCTGCACCACCAGCGCTGAATTTGGCAGATAGCCCACGAGCAGCACGGCACCACTCGCCAGCAGCTCGAAAGCACCTTGGGGGAGCAGGCAGTTCTCAGGCTGCTGGCGGACAGCTGCAGCCAGCTGTGCTCCAGGGAAACACAGCCCTCGGCCTGGCTGCCAGCACCATGCCAGATGATTCCTTTCCCTCAGAAACATGGTGGAAACAACTGCCACTGCTGCCTCAAATGCCTTCCTCTACCTCGAGAGGAAGAGATGGCCAAGTCTGGGTGATTAACTAAAAGTTGTTTCCCACAGACTTCCAGTAAAGCACATCCTGTGCAGTGACAAGTACATCATCCTGCTCTTCAGTTCTGCTTGAAAATTCCATTCTTCTGCCTGACAGCGTCTGTCTGGTATACAAACCCAGTATTTTGGATTCCTGGTTACAATGCTGTCACAGGGCTTTTCAAGTTGGAAACTGTTACTCATGCAAAAGTTTTGTCCTGAAACTTGAAACCAGGTGAAGCCTCCTCCCCTCCCTTCCCCCAGCCAGATTTGCAGAAGCCTTTGCCAAATTTCAGGAGCATTTGAGCACACCTGGCTTGAGCCTCAGAAGCTGAGGAAGGATGTGAAGATGTTGATGGAATTTACACAAAGCAACACCAAACCCCCCAAGAGGTTTCGTGCCACTTCTGATGTGCTCCTGGACTGCTATGGCAAATATATCTGATATAACTTCCCAGAACACACAAATGCTGCTCTTAAAACTGCATTTTGGGTGACTTTTGCTGTTGCCTAGAAAGACATCCAAAACACCCCTACAAAATTTGACAACTTTTCTTGTTTGTCAGCACAGAAAAATCTCACCTGCCTAGTCCATTGCCAGCTGAACTTCAGCAATGCAAGTCAGGCAGATTTCTTCTCTCAAAGTAAAGTTGGGATGCTTCAAAATCCATTTTTTTTTATTTTTTTACACCATTAATTGATTTTACAGAAGTAAAGAACTGACCATCAATCAGCACTTCACACTCTGGACAGGGAGAGCAGTTCAGACCCATCACTTCCGTTACTTTTGGCTGCTGACACCCTTCCTTCTACATCACAGGTGTTCACTCACCCTCCTGACAGCCTTAGCATCACCCTTATCTCTCTCCCCACTCAGAATTGGCACCTACATTTTCTGCAGCACCAGAAAGGGACACTGTTTTCATCACAGAGTACCATGGTGCCACTGCACAAAGGTTCAGCCACTGTGGGGCAGGTACCCAGCGAAAATTCCACAGACAAATTATGGAATTTTAATACACCTCTGACTCATATCCATATTGTTACTCCAAGTACCTCAGTCTCCTTGCACAGCTAAGTCTGCTTTGGCTTACTGTCTCTGAAAAAAAAAAAAAGATGATGGGATACTTTTGTGTCTGAGGAGTGATGGCCACTTAGAAAACATCAACACAACTGATACAGATTGACCCAGAGCTGTGGGTATATCTGCTGTAAACTATCATTTTGGGGAATTTCCTAGCATAATCTCATATCCATTCCAAGGATATTTGTATGCATCTCTTCCTGTGTTGCCAAGAATGGCTTGGCCTGGGAAAGCCAGGTAGTAAATGCTACCCCACTTGGAGCCAGAGTGAGCTTGCTTGCTTTTCAACATAATAAGAAGGGGTCAGACAAAGCATCCTGATTTACTCAGGTGGAAGGATTTTTCAGAGAGGAATGGAAAAGGAGTGGGTGTGGTGGCTTATGCTAATTATCATCTATTTATTTTGGGAGATAAGCTACTTATACATGGTATGTTTGGTTTGGATTAACTTGGGCAGACACAGAATGACTGTCCACAGTTTAACCTTGACATGAGTAACTGGCCTTTGGCAGGGAGGGGGGACATTGACAGATATTGCCTGAAGAAAGGGATCAGTCACAAACCAACTGCTGCAGAAGTTGCTCTGGGCAACAGATCAGGGCTGGGAAACACTGGCTGGAAATGGCAAAGGGATAGGGGGGAAGAAATATGAACCATGGTCAAAAAAACAGAAAGCAGGGGAGCCAGGTTGAACAGGGGTACAGACACCTCCTGTTAATGTAATTTGTTTTGGAATGGCAATGTTTGTACCGAGCTGAACTCGAGGACAGGAAAAGGCAGACAATAGCACAAAGCTGCTGCATTGTTCACCCCATGTGCTCCTTTCTTTCCTCTTGGCTTACCCAGCTGATCATTATGTAACCAATCAACTGGGCTAATTTTCAACCTGTCCAGGATATTCTCAATTATGTATTCTTCATAGAATGTCATAGTTTATTTTTAAAAGGCCCAGAATATTTCCTGTGATTAATGTCTGGATTAGTCGTTGTTTTACAGGGTATATAGACTTGGGTAACAAATCTTAATCCCAACTGAAAGGGCAGTTCAACACGAGCAAGCTTTTAATTTAAGTATCTTAACAAAGGGATTATATATTCTTCCCCTTCCTTACAAATCTTCAGAGGAAAAATACAGCAATGGCAGATGAAGTGGGGCATGAAACACATTGTTTTCTGTTCTGGGAAGGTCTGCTTAAAAACCAAGCAGATTTCAAAATGACAAAACAATTTTTCCTGGCAAGTTTGGTATCGGGCTTTGTTTTGCTAAACCTGATTATGTACTTTGGCTGCTCAGCACAAGCATATGTTCCAAACCAATTTAGTCCCTGCTCAGAATGAGTCTCCTTATTTGTCCAACAGCTTCGGAAATCATTTTTTCATGCTGACTTTGAGTGACCGTTTAGCACACACTGCAAAGGTATTCCAGGGACAACAGACCTCTACAGCAACTGAAGGTCCAATTCAAGACTTTTTTTTTCCTTGGGTTTTTTTTCTTTTTACTCTTCTGTTCAAGCTGCTTTAATAAAGCTCTTCTGTTTGTTTTTAAACCTGCTAACCACACTGCACATATTCCAACTAAGAAACTTCAGTCAGAGACTGCATTGACTGTGTGGTGAAATATCCCAAAGGTGGACAAAACAGTTAAAATAAAACAAAAATTGTCAGGGTTTCAAATACAACCCTTATTTCTGCGCATTAATACAACATGAAACTCTTCATATGTGCAAAACTCAGAATTAAAGGTGGAAAAGATGCCCAGACATGTGTAACCTCTTCCACATCCTCTTACAAGATCCTGGCTGTTCTGTTCAAGACCCTTTTAGTGCTCTGTCCAGTTTCTTAATCCTGAATGGGAAGATTTCTAATGTTGTCTTCACACAGACTAGACTAGAGGGGAAGAATGATGCACAGGTCTCAATAGCCAGAACCTCGTCTTCACAGACAACTTTTTCAGATTTGGTATATTCTCATATTGACAAAACCACTAAAACTCTGATAAAAATAGCACGGCATCTTTTGCGAACACTCCTCCACTAGCACTAGATTCATCCTCTCACTGGCATTCACACATTTCCCATGCAGTAAATATTTAGTGGACATCCGCTTCCATTCCATTTAAGAGAAATCTGCAGGAACACAACACGGTTGTGTTTGAGGAGAGTAATGCATGTAAATATGGAGATTTGAGAAAACCAAGCAAAACAAAACACTAATAGCCACCAAAACCTGGTTTGTACTGGAGGCAAGGGATCCAGTCTCTCTGGATCCAGTGAATAGTGCTAGAGGAACTGAGTCTTCTCATTATGTGAAAAATACAGATTGCCAAACCACTTAGTTAGCTCCCCTTGCTGTACTCCCTGGCCATGGTGTACACATTTGTCAGTTTAGGAAAACCTAGGCTGGACATGTTACTAGACACTAAAGACTCACAGCTCAGCTAATGACCCCTTTCCTAGCAATTTCATTGTCACAGCAGCGTCACCACTAGACCTTATCAATGGGCTGGACAGGCCACCCAAGATAACCCATCCTAGGCAGGCAGAAGCAGTGCATACCAATGCTTTTAGCTATGCACAGTGACAGAGAGCAAACAAACTCTATTGAACATTTTGGCCAGTGCTAATATGACTCGGCTAATATAAGAGATTAACCTCTCTCTGCTTCAAATCACCCTTCCTGCAAATGAAAATAAGTACAGCAACCTGCATACCTCAAGTAAAAACTTTAAGCAATAATGATTGTTGACAGATTAGCACTATAAAGTATCACACTCTGCTTTTCCTCACTCA
>NW_008675007.1:31646-63954 GCF_000695815.1 Acanthisitta chloris
TGATTGTCTATCACCTTCATGAAGCAGAGAGGACAGGCAGCCCCAGCACAAATAAAGTTGCTCCCTATGCTTTCAGGCACCTTAGATCTGTTCCTGAATGGAAAGACTTAGGTTTCCTGCTCTGTTGATTCCTGTGACAAGTGGACTGAAGGTTCTCTTAAAAAAGAAATGACCAAAAGTCTCTTCCAGGATACTAAGAAGTCACCCTACAATAGATGGGGAGGGTGCCATGAAGAACAACAAGAAAACTTCCCTCCTTAAGTTTTAGTAAATTATCTGTGTGTAAAAGATTAAGAAAATGCAAATCAGGCCCTACTATCCTCAACTTTACAAGTCTATCTCTTGAAGAGAAACCTCCAGAGTTTTAGGGAAAATCCACACAGTTTACATGGGTCTTACGCAAGAGGAAAATCACTCTTAGCCTATTTTCATGAAAGCCACTTACTAAGTTTGGTCACATTTACATTCCTCTCTTCCTTCCAGAGCGATATAAGAGAGAGTCAAGAGATCAGAATAAAAGGTGCCTAGAATAACAATCTTCAGCAGCAGTGCCTACACATGTCTTTGTAAGAGATTACAGGTTTGATTAATATTTGAGGCCTCTCCTAATTAACCACAGTGCCTTCTGCCTCCAGGTACGGAGCTGAGGGGAACAGGCCAGTCACACTGACACAGTTTCTCAAACATGACAGGTTTCTACTGCTTGTGCATGAACTCACTCCAGGATCTTCCTGTAATGCAATCAGGCTGAAATAAACTCTTTCCATCTGAAGTAATGGATAGTGTTTCTGCAGGCTTAGGAAGGAGAGACCTGGAACAGATAATCTTTTGTTGCTGTCATGGCAATCCCACCCAGGACACTCTCTGGTGACATGACAGATTTCTGCACTCCATCAGCTCCTGGTTTACAAACACTGGGTGGTCACAGCACCTGCTGCAAAATGCTCAGCTTTTCCTCTGGGCCAGGGAAGCCCATCCCTGGGCTGTGACATCTTCTCACAGAAGACAGCACTTAACCAAATCAAGTCCAAACTGATCTCTAGAGGGAGTCCACCAAAGGACAGAGATCTGATGGGCTCTTAACTGTTCATTACATCAATAGTTCCTTCACATCTTCCAGAATGAGTTTGAAACTCCAGCGAACTACAGATAACTCAGGTTTTTCAATCCTTGCTTCTTAACACCTTGTGTTAAATCCAACTGCTCCAGAATGACTGTTGTCACCAAGAATATCTGCTACACTCCTATGCACTCATGACATGGTTATTCTGATAGGAAGGAGACTCACTCACTAGCCCTTCACTTAGTGAGTTTCACCACTTTGCTTCTTGCATAATTTCCATCAGTATATTGAGAAAAGCCTCTTGGACACCATCTTGTGTATTAAAGAGCCTGCCTGGAGGGTTTAACAGCTTGAGATGCAAAGCCTGCATGATGCTAATGGAGGCAGTGCCACAGAACTGCAATTTGAGGCAACAGATTGACCCTAAAAGAATGACACCTGCTCCCACCATTTCTTTTAACTTACCCTGAATGCAGGGTAAGGAGGGACATTACACCACAAGGTGATGACATTTTTCAAGACTGTGTATACAAGCACGGAATCATCCAACCACATGCCCTATAAACTTGAGCAAGGGGGTTTAGATTCTGCTTGCTTCAAAGCTTTTGCTCTGTTGCTAACAACATCATGATTTCATTTTATTCTGTCAAATCCGTTTCTTCTGGAGTGTTGCTACCAATTGAAGATGTGACAGCATACATCATGTGTAACTGCATTACACTTATCATCTAATTGCTTCCTCAAAAACAATTGTGTTTAGCTAGCAGAGATTGAAAATGCTACTCTAAGGTGCAAGGTTCTGCCTGCCTGAATACATACAGTCAGACTGTGAGAAGACATTCATCAGGACTGAAAGGTTTTGCTCAAGCAAGCACATAAACAAGAAACTGACCCAACTGTGCAAGAATTGCTTGTGTAGATGAACAAGATGGGGTTGAACAACCAAGCAATAACTTTCCATTTTCTTCTGGTGCAGCACTTGGGCACAAAGCTGCCTTGTTAATTAAACACAATTCCAACACCATACCGAACACATATTTGTTTCTAAGTATTCGGTTTTAAGCAATTCCAGGAAACAAGCCCTCTTGCTTGTTCCTCCTCTCCATTCCCTGGAAAGATGCCTTTTAATTCTGACCTTCCACGTATCTCCAGCTAATCCATAAGCAACTGCACCGAGGAGGGAAAAGCATGACAGCTCCACTTGGGGCCCTTGAAGTGAGTCTCGCAGAGGCCCTTTTGTTGTTCCCCAGGTAGGATGTTTAGCTCTCCATCCATGCAGTCCAAATTCCTTTCTCACCACACCCAAGGTCATTTTAATGAAAATTCCTAAACCTATGCCAGGGGGATAGAATTGCTCCTAATCCTTCAGCAACACGTCATTTGATCCCCAGGCCCACTGGGGTTATTATTGTGTGTCTGCAGAGCACAGCAAAGCAGACAGGAGTAGAAAAATGGCAACCACTGCAGGAGATCTGCTTCCCTCTCCCAACCTTTCTTTCAGATCCCCTTCTTTTCTCTTTTTCCCTTCAGAGTGCATTCACCGCCTGCCAGTTTCCAAGGGATAATGCCATGTTTTAAGTCACCCTCTGCCATTCCCTAGAAGCTGCACACGTTTTTAATGAAATTAATGAGGAAGTTTGATTTTCAAGGCAGATTGTTTCCTCTGGTTTGCATTTTGAAAGGAACTGTATGTCTGTGTGGTCCATGCCTTACAGTACTGTACTGATGGCTTACATCTGTGTTCAAGCAATGCTTTAGCATCATGAAAAACAACACAAAAACAAAATTAAAGCAAAATTGCATTTTTGGCAGGATGCAGAGGAAGGGAAAAGAGCTAGTGAATCCAGTACAACTTTTTTCTTTTTTTTTCTGGACTTTTTTCCATGCTGACACAGGGGCCTGTATTTCATAGAGAAAGCTTTTGGTGGGTGAGGTAAGGTTTCATTCCTCTCCTCTAGATGCCTCCTCATGGCCTATCTCAGCAGTGATTCCCTTTCCCTATCACGCTGAGATCTGGAAATCCACTGTATCCTTGCCTTAGTCTGCCCCAGGCCTCACACAAACGTGCCTGCCTTTTCTTATTAGCACTACTTGCTTCCCTGGCACAGAGACTGTTGAGCTTTCCACCCCTGCCAAGTAAGATGGAGGCTTATAAATTAGCAGATTTCCTCCCTGGTATTTAAGCATGTGTAAGGCTGGGCTCACAAGCTATTTCCTACTCTCTCATCTCTTCCCCAAACATGAAAATTTCCGCCCAGTTCTTGTCTACTAGCATTTTACTAGCAGAACTCAGGGTTGGACATAGCAGAGAGGACGACTGCCATCTCCAAGGAGAAATTTGGCCCCAGTCACCAGGCATACAACGGCTGAGACAGTGACAGAAAGGAAAACTTTCAATCCAAGCCAGGAATGTGTCCCAGCTTACTCTAGACCTATATGGACAATAAAGGACCAGTGCCCCAGAGCACCTCCTCTTCCAGATAGCTGCCTAACTTGTACTACCATGGGATGAGGGGTGTGTAGCAAGGTTTGGACTTTCTGAATGCCTTCAAAGTGTTTCATCCAATCCACAGGCACTTCATTTTCCCAGCTGCAGTTGGCTAACAGTGCATTGGCTCCACTGAATACTGCTAAAGCAGCACTTCTCCTAAAAGTTACAAAAACACAGCTACTAATGGTGCTTTGGGCCATGTCCTAGAAAGTAGCACATTTGAACCATGAAGTTATGCTACTCCAACTGCTCTACTCAGCACAAACCCCATAACTCCAATGTTACCATTGCACGACTGAGCAGGTCCCTTGTACCAACCCTCATTCCTAACACTTGTCAAACTGCAGAGGAACAGGTTCAATTATGTTGAATTCTGTGTTATGAATATTTCTAAAACTAATTCAAAACATATACCTGCCCAAAATACTGGCAAACTGGTGGCCCCATCAATGGAAAAGAGAAGTTATAACTACTTGTACTATCGGATAGATTGTTGCATTTTTACCAAGGCCTGGGGGAGTCAAGACCATTTTTTTCCTAGAATTTTTACAATATTTTAGAATTCTTAAAAACTGAGATTGCTTCACTCTACAATAACAAAAGTTTGCTAGACACAAAAGTGTTGCCGAGAAAGCATCTCTGAAAGTTATTGATACAAATGACAGAGAAGCAAGACACAACAGCAAAACAAAAAAAGTATTTTATATATATAGTTACACACAAGCATACAATTTTTATATCTATAAAATACAGAATCTACCAATTTCTACCAAAACAGGTGGGGTGGGGGTGTGCAGAAATTAGGAGATGTATGAATGCCCAAGAACTACCAGCTCCATGCATATTCCCATGCTCTCTATTTTATTTAGCTGCATTCACTCCAAACCATTGTTACCTTGTAAATCACTCTTGGTTTATATGATATTCACCATTAGCTATAAAGAAACAGTAAATAGAGCCAAATCTACTGATAAATCGAGCTAGAGCCAAGGATGATGTAAACACACTTTGCTGTGCCAATCCACCTTCTTCCAACATGACCTGCCATACTTGTGTTATTCTAGGCCTGGGCCTGATCAGAGACAGCTCTTTGTGCCAAACAATTAGGTAATCACACACAGATACATACAAGACTTTAAAAAAAATAATAAATAAACCATAATTAAAAACATTCATCAGAATTGCATTTAGGAAAGAAAATAAAACATAAAAAGAGGAAAATAATTGTCAAAAAAGTGTGGGGGAAGTCACTTGGGGCAATATGTAAAGAGGTGAATTTTTTTAAAGGGTTTTTTTCAGGGGAAGGGGGGAAATGTTGGGTTTTTTTGGATGGGGCAGTCTAGTTTGTGTTATCCTGCAGCCATTGTGCTCCATGATAGGAGACTGGTTGATTGATCACAGCTCAGCTTGTCAATGACCAGCATTATAAATGTTGATGCAACCCCTGTGGAGGAACTGTGTGGGCAGACTTGACTGATGGATTGAGTACAGCAGAGTCCCACACTAGTCTGAATGGTAAAAGCTAATGTCACACCACACAGGGGTCCTGCTGATTGATAGAATGTTTGACTGACTGGAACCCAGTCCCATAAGGATCACAATTCTGAGAGTTTACAGCACACTGAATTCCCCAACCTGACACAAAGCTGAGCTCCAGTTCACATGCCTCTCTCACATGCTAATCACAAAGGTTAGTTCACGACAGGTGAGCTGCAGTTTTCTCTTTGTGAAGCAAAATGAAGAAATGACTCAATGTGGCACCCACCTTGGGAATGGCTGCACAGCTTTGGGGACAATGTCCTGCTAATACCACGCATGCAGTGTCATTGCTTCATTCATGAAGGTACAGTAGAGAACCACTCAAGACAACTTAGAGTAGCCAACCCTTTCCTCAAACCATGCTGTCTGTCCTTAGGAACTGACTCTTTCTGTTGAAAAGACAGTCCTTGAGCCTTCAAATTGCATTATCTCAGACTTTTATTGTGGTAAAATTAGGGTAGCTAATACTATCCCATCAGCTTTGAGCCTTTCTGCCCTGCTGCGTTCATACCAAAATAAAATGCAAAACTGCAGTGGCAGGAAATAATTGTGTGTACACACTGTCCAAGACCTGGTATACTTTTAGTCTAAGGAAATTCTACGTAATTCATAAGACGTTAGTGTGGAAGAAAATTTCCAAAATTATCAGAAGCACAGGTTTTGTAGCAAGAAAATGTTTTGGAGCACAGGTGCTTTGAAGTTTATTTGGGATCAAAAAAAACTTGTGTCTGTAAAATCTCATCATTTACTGCTGCTACTGTTATGAAAGATGACAATTTCTGTCTTATTGGGACCTTTTAAGTATCTTTAAGTCTTAACATGTAGTTTTCTATGTATGCAGTCAACAACTAGACCCTTGCTTCTTTTCAGTAATTAGTGCGATTTTAATAAAAAACGATGCAAATGATATATTCCCCTCAGACTTGGGGTAGATAAATCTACCTGCTAAGCTAATAGTCTGTATGTCATCTTCCTTTGGCAGTTGGTTTGCTTGGAGAAAGCAAAGAGTTCTGAGGTGTGATGAACTGTGAACCTTTAAATATCATGGAAGTCAAGGTACAGAGCCCAGAAGACTTTCACTTTTCTCCTCTCAGCTAAATGAAGTACCACAGAAGGTCTCTGAACTACATTTGAGGATGTGCATGATGTATTTTGTATCCAGATCTTTCAAAGTACCGAAGTGTAGAAAAATTATATGCAGCAGTTCTGCCCATAGATATGGCATATGTATGGTGCAAGTACAGCAATGTATTGCCAGAAACCCTTCAAAAATAAGAAAGAAATCAAACATTGAAAACATGCCATGTTCAGAACAGCAAATGTACACTGAAATTAGAGCTAAGCCCTATGTAGCCTTTGAGCTTATCTAATGTCACAGCAATTTTGCTGCTGGTGGGGCCACTGAAGAGGGAACAGGAGGAAATCCCCACCTGGATTTTTTGGGCCACTCCATTATGTCCTCTGAAAAGCCAGACAAAATGCAGAAGAATGGCAGGTTGGAAACCACAACCATTCCCCCACGGGGTAACATTCTCCACTTGGCAACAGCTGTACAGGCAGGACAGGGAATGGCTCTGCTACAAAGGAGCAAAGCACCTCAGGCTATTTTGAGGAATAGAGGTGGATGAGATCCCTGAAGGATAGAACAAGGAAGCCATGACAACACTTGCCTGTCACCAGATAAACAAAAGACAAACTGCAGTTGGAAAGGTTACATGAGTTACCTGGAGACCCAAGAAAACAGCAAAAAGAACCAGCACATAGTGCCAGAACAACAGGCAGCCTCCCTCCCTCTGGGACAGGAGACCACAACCAGGACCACCAGGAGGCAGGACCTGGTGAGAGGAGAGGTCCTCACAGGAGGCAGCAAGAAAGAAGGCCATGCCTACAGGTGTGGTACAAGCACCCATAACCAGGTCTGCATCCAGCTCTGGTTTAGTGCTAAGACAGGAGTAAAGTCCTGCTATGCCACTGTCCAGCTCTTGCCATATGAGACAACATTGCTCACCCTAACCAGCCCATGGGATGTTTCCCATGCCAACACTTTTTGCACAGGTCTCTTAAATTTGACAGAAGCAGCCCTTCAACACACGTAGGGATTTTCCATGCTAGGGGAATTCCTCCCTGGACACAGAAGAGATTTCTGCTGGGATGTTTGCTGCTGCAGAGGCTTTAACTAGCATGCAGGGACACATTTTAATAATGAATTGGGATCAAGGATTTGTGGATTCATTACAGATCTTTTCAGTTTTACCTCAGAAATACCTAGTATTAACACTTTTTAATTTATAACACAGAAGACATAGCTCTGACATCCTCTAGGCACACATTTAATTATAAGAAAAAATGATTAGCTCCCATTCAGACAGAAACAACAGCACAACCACTGCTGCTCCTTGGCATGTTGCAGTGGCACATGAGCAGCCAGAGAGGCACAGCACTTTGCTTTCCCATTCATTCCAAACACGGAAGGATAAGACTTTTCGTCAGAGGGATTACAGTTTAAACATCTGGAAGCTAAACATTTCCTTACTCAGTTAAATCTATCAGTTTTGTTTAGTTACATTCCCTCCTCAGCAGCCTCATCCAGTTGACTGTCACATCACAAGTTGCAGCTGTTGCCTGAGCTCATGATTCCTGTACTGCTTATCACCCACAGAAAAATTAACACCCCCACATGCAAAAAGACAGGATAATCTCTGGGTACTGCAGCTCTGATACAAGTAACTTAAATGGGAGACAACACACTCTACTGAATCCAGCAGGTCTCAGCTGGCAAATGGATCTACACAAGAGTAATGAGAAACCACATTTGCTGCAGAAGCTTAGGCAGTAGTAACCTCTTAGTACGTACACGTGCTACGAGAGCCTCTGAGTTGCAATACGTCTCTGAGTTCAAAATGCATCAGCAAACCCCAGTGATATTCCAGAACTCCATACCTTTCAGCATTGTCATAATTGGAGGGGGCTTGTCTCTGGAGCAGAGGCAGGAACACATTAAAAGGGGTGATCCAGGACACCACTATTGGGAAGACTTGTCCCTGGGTTACGAAGTGCAGCTAGGATCTCTTACTATCTAGATACATATTTCTGTTCTAATATAAGTTCAGACACAAATTCTAGTAACACATGGTGAGTGGAAAATTCCAACTTACTTATGGCCACTGACCTTTGCATGTGAAACACAAAAAGGCAAAGACTGTATGAAGGAAGATGAATCAGGGTGCTAAAATTCTTGCTATTGGCATGGGAAGATGTACATATTTCAAGTTCTGGTGTTTGGAAAAATAAGGGTTTATTTTGAAGTCACCATCCTCCAAACCCAATAATTACTGTCATTGACAATCATGATTTATGCAACCTCACTGAAGTGGTTTAGATGCCTGCATGTTTAGGAACTCACATGGTTTAAAGAGAGAAAAATACATACTGCAGTATTAGAGCCTTTACAGCAACAGCAAAAACTTGCCTTTCACTTTTACAAGACAATTATGCTGAAAACAGTTTTACTTTTATGACCCTAAAGGTATTGTAACAGCCTTACTTAAAAGTCCTTGTCCTGTTCCAATATGTGTCATGCAGGAACACATTTGGGACATGGAAAAGACTGTGGGCAGGTAATACATTATTGCACTGGATATTCCCAAAGGAAACGTGACGGAATCTATCCAACTCATGTATGACTTCTTTGGCATGAGTCAGATACATTTTTACCTCCATGTTTCTATTCCAATCCTCCCACTGGTAAGAAAAAAGAAATCTCCATGTGTGTATGGAAATACACATTAGTTCTACCCTTGACTCATGCATTGCTTTCACGACTCGCTCCAGCAGAACACTGAAGGTGCACACAACAAAGTCTAACTAATTGCAAAGATTCATTTTGGCCAGAGTATCTCAGTCCAACACTTACCCAACATACTTTGCATCATTCCCTTGCAACAGATACTGCTCTTCCCTCCTACACAGTAATGTTCTCCCATCAAGCTTCAGTTTTGTAGCTGTGTTGTTTTTCCTCAGTGAAAGATCTTATACAGCATTAAGAACTCTCTTGTTTCACATACTACCACAAGGTCCTGGCACAACCAGAGGCTTTTTTCTTTCACCGAGCAGCTTTTCAGCCCTTCTCTTTCCCAGTCAATCTGGCTTCTCATGCAAACTCTAGCAGTTGCAGGCATGTGCTCTTCCTCTCAGCTAACATGCCATATAGTCTAGGAAAACTGCATTCCCCAAGTTGTGAGTTAAATAGAAGCAAGTGGTCTGGCTACCCATGACAGTGATTATTTCAGTATCTTCTGCCCAGTTCTGAACCAGAACTTGAACTTACATCCCTAGAAGGTGCCTGATTCTAAAATCTGTTCCTTCTTCTAAGATCATCCTGCTTTGCACAAATATGCCAACATTTAATGGACACCCAGATACTGCATGAATACTTTAATGGTCATATTAGTCTCCCTTAGTCTCTCCCTTTGGCCTAATCCCGTATTTTTTTCTGGGCATCTCTAACTAGCTTTTTCATTCAGCAAGTTATTTTTCTTGCAGCTGGATCCATCCAGATCCCAGTCTCAAGCTGATAAGGGGCTTGGATATCTGACTTAGAGCTGCATGATTCCATGGGGTAGCAGGATACCCAAAATCTGGGCTGCTCAACCCCCTCTGTCTGCCCGATCCATAGCTTAATTTCCTTCCTGCCCTGCTCCTCCACCCTTTCTAGCAGAGAAGGAATGACCTATAATATACCTCCAGGAAGAAAATAGGTGAAAATAATGGTTAAATCTGGCATTTTTCTTAACTACACTCCCATAAATGCAAAAAGGCTATTTCAGTAACTGGTATATATGGTTGGAACACCCAATACTAAACAAATGCACAAATACTAAACAAAAAAAATAAAAAAGTTTTTAAGCTTGCTGAAAAGAAAATCAAATCAATATTATAAAGTAAATAAAATAAAATAAAATGCCTTGCCACATCTTCTGACATTTTTTAATGAAGAGGTTTATGCTGGCTGGGTTTGGTGAAGAGGGCTTCTTGGAGTGGCGCTGGGAAAAAATGTCACCAAGACCTGGGTAGGGTGTGGGTGGCCTCCCTGAAGATATTTTCCTTCTCTATTCATAGCTACCCTGTGTTCTTCCTTCCTGTAACTTAATCATCAAACCAACATCAGACACTCTTCCCACTCTACCCCAATGCATCACAGGTTTGACCCTTCTAAAAGATGTTCCCAGCCAAAGTACATTTTTCCTCTGCATTTTCATTTCCAGTACAGTCAAGGGGGTGTGGGAGATCTGCACTTAAAACCAAGTGGTGAAGTCAGACTTTTGGTCAAACACGTTTCCAATAGGTGCCACTAGCATCTTCCACGCTGGAGCTTCTCTGTTTCATTTCTTTTCCAAAGGAAGTACTTGAGAGAAGGTAAGTAAGAACGAGTTGCATGCCATTAACCAAACAAACACTGAAGGAAAATGACAAGGCCTGAGAGATAAAAAAAGGGAAGTGATTTGAGGATATGACTCTCCTACTTTTTTCCACACCTTCATCTTGCATGTGACAAAAGCTAACTTAATGGAGAATAAAAAAAGTCATGGTTTTGATAACTGGTACAACATTAAGCTGAGTGAAGGACTATAGTCACCTTCGGACACTTCTAAATAACTAAAAATCACTACTTTTATTGGCATAAATAGCAATCTCATCAGCAATGTTACTAGAAAGATTAAGGGCTGGACAGTCTTCGATGTTATACTCCTGTTAGCTGCAGTCCTCACCATGCTGATAGGCTAGTATTCAGCTGCTTGCTCCACACAGAACTTCATCAGCATGACAGCTAAAAATATTAAGCTGCCACATTCCGAATCCTTGCACAGAGCTCAGCTGCATCTCCTCAAAACATCTGCCAAATTTTATACTACAGCTACTCATCAGGAAGGTACAGTAAGTGCTTGGAACAACAGATGTCAGGTAAAACAAAACCCATTTTGCTGAAGATCTCAAGGTTTAGTTTTATTCTGATTAGGCAGGAAAAAACCATAAAACAAAAATTCTAGGGGCAAATGTTTAACTCTAAACACATTATGAGCTGTTTTTTTCCTGTTGCCTAAATATCACCAAGTACAGATCCCACATTTCAAACATATTCTGAAATTACTATAGCAAAATTTTGCCTCCAAAAGATAAAAAAAGACACTTCAGCTTCCCCCTGTGTCTGCAGAACATTTCAATGCAATTTCACAATCTGTGTCTGTTTCACTAAAACAGACTTTTCTGTGAGAACCCAAATTAAGCTAACAGGGAAAGCAAGGGGGAAAGAGCATGTAAGCTATATTTCTAAGTTGCAAAGCCATCTGTCAGTTACAGTAGGATCTACTGAGGGAAATTGTTTGCTAAATATTCTGGCAACCTTGCTACTGTCCAGTCTGGGAACACAGTTCTTTATAGCTGCTGTGTATGTAATGAAACTATGTGGTCGTTCCATAGACCTTAGCTAAACAGAAGTGCCAATGGGAAGGGAAAAGACAGCAAATGCTTAGGGCAAAGACAAAATGATCTCTACACAATCTGTTTCCACAACTGTTTTAGTAAATTAGTTTACTCAAAGGTATGGTGTTAGGAAACTTCTGTATAAGGATTTTTTTATACATTAGCTAACATTGAACTAAGACCTTCATCTCAAAATCGGGACCTTTATCACTGAGTTGTATTCAGACAATCAAGATATGAATATGATGCAACAGGGCTTGAGCCATATATTTCATAGCCTCAAAACACTGAAAATTTCTTGAACAACACAAATCATAAAGATGATGATCATAGATCTTTTTCTAAATAGTTTTGAAAAGTAAATGTGTGAGAACCATAATTCATACATAGGTCATATTGTGAATCATAACTGCCCTCTCCTGAACTACAAGTTCACAAAACATTACTTTAACTCCACACCTAAGAACACCAATTAAAATGACAATAAAAGCGGAAGAGGAACAGAAAAACAAATATTCTGAAAGTAGAAGATGCCAAATTATACCCAAGGCAACAATGCAATGTACTGAGCTATCTTTGTGAGTAATTCCACCCACTCAACTCCCTCACAGACAGCCTCACTATTTCTGAAGGAAATAGTGTATTTTCCTAGAAATAATAAGATACAAAAGCAGGAATTGTTGTCATCACAGGGGTAAACTGCACATGTTCTGTATCATACTCCATAAGACAGAAAACATAAGCACCACCATTGTTAGATTTAGCTCTCAAGTGACAAGAACTCATTTCTGCCCTTATCTGTACAGGTTTTCTCTCAGTAAACACAACCCACAACAAAAGGGCAGTCTCCGATGCAGAGCAGCTTTAGGCAGAGAGCTCACCCAAGAGAAAGTCACACACAGAGTCCTATGGAGTCACTGGAGGATATTTCTGCAAACATTGTCCACAGACTAAAGCAAGAACCAGCCCTGCCTCTCCTTCATATTGCAAATGATAACAATGATGGAAGGAACTAGACCCAAGAGTGGACAGCAGCAAACTCTGTCATTAGCCTTTCTTCCCCTGAATCATAGTTTCTCCCATAGTTAAAAGTTGAACTCTGTGTTCAAATAACCTTTACACAACTCCCTTCTGCTGTATGCTCCTCTCCTCAGAAAGGGTCCTGAACATTCATGAATCATTTGACCATTGGAAAGAGAAAATTGGGTTCAAAGCTGTAAAACAGCAAGCGTCATGTCAAGAGTAAGAATCTGTAGTAGATACTGTGACCTGACTGGTTTATTTAACAGTGTCAAGTGCAACTGCTAGTCCTGGAGATAACATTATTGAAATTCCTGCACTGCATAATCAACGTGCTGCAACTTGTTTCCTAGCACAGTTTATCACTAAACAATTCTTACAAGAAATTCAACATGCTTCTGTTCATAATGGATGCATTTTTACTTCATAGACTCAGAATTCAGGGTCCAGAAGCAAAGTCAGGGAAAATAGCCTTTCCCATTTTTTGCAAGACAGAAAATCACCATGAGTGGAACCTGTATCTCCAGTTTCACAAGTGACTAGCACAAAGAGAATCAGTAAGGAATTTCATTTAATCTGATGGAAACATTTCTGATGCTGGTCATTCATTTCTACCTTCCACAAAATGAGACATAATTCACCTTTAATTCACAAATTAGTTTCTAGTGGGGAGGTGTCCCTGCCCATGACAGGGGGATTGGGACTAGATGATCCATAGGTCCATTCCAACACTTAAAGTTCTATGACTCTAAATGGAACTTAAACACCAAGAGTTCAAACACCATTACAGAGATTCCCAAGAAGGAGCATGTCTGCAATATTTGTCCTGTCAATAACTGCATTTCTTTAAGAAATTCAATAAAAAGCAAAGGAGAATGAAAATTAAAATTGGGGAGAGGGAGAGTATCCTGGGAGGGGAAGTGAGAACAAAACCATGCAGGCTGATGCAGCCAGCCATCTGCAAAGCTGAAGGTTTCACAAAGACAAAAAGCCTCCACTGTTCCTGAATCAATGACTTCCCCTTTACAAGGAGCTGTATAGAAAGAGATTCAAAATGGCTCTCAAGGAATTCATGCCAACTGTGAGGTCTGTTTTCTCAGCTCTATCCCCCTCCCCTCTTTCTTTCACAGGCTCAAGGATGTAAGTATTTATCAGTCCTGTACCCCTGCCAGCATACACTGGAACGAGTCAAAGGGACCTGGCACTGAATCACAGGGATTTGTGTGGCTAATAAATACAGCAGGCCCCATCCATTGTTGATTAATTTTGACTGAAATCTAAACACCAAACAACAAACATTCTTCTAAACTGCTTTGGTACCCATTAGTTTGATGTGTTTATTAGACAAGACTGTATTCTTTCAAGTTTATTAACAACAGATTAGAGGATCTGCAAACAAATATAGGAGCTTTATTATTTAAAGGTGTGGGCACCATACGCTAACATCTTTAGGATTTGACAATATATAAAAACAAAAATCCCGTATCAAATTGCACTTAGGGCGGAAAAACCCAAACCAGTTCATGATGAAGGGCAGCACAGTGCCAGTCCTTCATGTTTTCACAAGTTTCAGTTCAGTAGAGGCAGAATGACACTTCTGGAGTACAGAAACACTATAAATAAATTAAAAACAAACAATGTGGGAGAACCATAGAAATCACATTAGTTCATAAAGGGTTCATAGTAAATAGTAGAGGTTTGGTACTTCTGTAGTGTATTTTTCCAGATAAAGAAGTTCCTTTAAATCCTGCATTAAAATCCAGATTTTTTTTGCCAAGTCAACATAAAATTATTCCAGCAGAGCTCAGCGAAACCATCAAATTTCACTATTAAACTCTGCAATTTTTTTCCCCACAAGATTTTATGTCTTTCCAACAGGTGTTTACTGAGCTGAAGAACCTGGTAACAACCAAACAACCTGTTTGCAAAATGTTTATTTGATACTTAAACCTTATAAACTGGGATCTACCCAGCTGGGGAGCAGTTCTGTGGAAAGAGACTCGAGGGTCTAAGTGCACAATAAGCTGCATCACCAGCAGAGATATAGAAGTTGTTATCCCACTTTGCCCTTGTCAGGCTACACCTGGAATACTATGCTCAGTTTTGGTCCCCAGTATGCTAAACAGACATGGACAGGCTGGAGATCATCCAGGGAAAAGCCACAAAGATGATCAAAGGACTGGGAATCCTGCCATGTGAGGAAAGGCTGAGAGAACTGGGATTGTTCAGCATTGAGAAAAGAAGGCTTAAGGGAGACCTTATCACCATGTTTCAGTATTTAAAGGGTGGGTACAAAGAAGATGTAGGAAGGAAGATGTGAAGGGAAGATGGTGAGTCCCTTTTTACAGGGAGTCACGTGGAAAAGATCAAGGGTAATGGGCACAAGTTACTCCTGGGGACAGTGCAGCTGGAAAGAAGAGAAAGATTTTCACAATGAGAATAATCAGCCATCAGAATAATTTTCACAGGGAAGTGGTGGATTCCCCAACATGTGACACTTTTAAGATTTGGATGGACAGAGTGCTGGGCCATTTTTTCTGGATTGTGCTTTTGCTGTGAAAGGTTGGACTAAATGATCCCTGAGGTCCCTTCCAACCTGGTATCCCATGATTCTATGATGATCCTCAACACAAATTATGACAAACTGAAGAACTTCTTTGCTAAAGTCAGAGACAAAAGCTTTGACTAGGATGCAAACAGTCACTGCAGAAACAAAACAGGATAAATATTCATCAGTGTTCTGATTATACTATCTAAGACTCTAAACAATAATAAACAATTTCCCTTAATCTCCTGTCAAAAGTAAAATATAGGCCTGGTCCACTCTTATTTTAATTCATAGACCAATATGATATATCAATATGCTTTTTGTTGCTGTCCTAAATTTGATTTTAGTTATTTATTTCTCTTCAGACATTCACAAGCCTTTGAGTTTAGATGACAATAAATTAAAGTGCATCATTATTACTGAGATGGATGACAACACTAAATTTTAACCCAATCTAGGATCAAACCAAGGACATTTCAAAAGGAATAAAACAAAACTTACTTTGTTTGATGCACTGAAGTCAAACAATGATTCCTGCCTCAAGGGCAGTATGATTCATAACCATTAGCTGCCTATATCGTGAAAACACACTATGAGAGTTTGCATCTTAAAGTGTTCAAAACCAGCAAATTCCAGTCTAGAAATATCTATTTAACCCAAACAGATTCTGATCTGCAGTTGTTGGAGATATTACCATGGCAGATCCACATGAGGTGCTGGGGCAACTTGGAAGCCAAGAGTTCAGACTCAGTCCTGACTTAGACTCCAGTGTTAGAATTCTGCATCAACACTCTCCATATTTGAGGAGAGATTAATGTTTACATGGTGTGAATCTTACCTGTGTTTCCAATAGCATGATCATATATTCTTTACCTTTTCCTTTTACCCAGGCTAACCTTTTTCTTTTCTACTGTGGTTGCCACTGTACATCAGACAGATATTTGCACTGAGTGGGCTCTAATACCCAAGTCTTAGGTTACATTAGTTAATTTAAAACTCAATAACAAGCATTTAAATAAAAAGTCACTGTTTTCCAATAAGAGCAACCTTATGCTTCCAAAAAAAATTTAATTTCTCAGACCCTTTTTCTGTCACTAGTTTTATTAGAAATTTCTGAATACCCTCATAAATAATCCTCAATAAACAGTGATGAAAAGTTTGTACCACAGATCAAATAGTCAAGTACCCAAATAGCTTTTAATTTAATGGACTCTTTCAAGCATTATTTCAATGTGCTATATTGTCATAACAATATTACAGTGCCTGTTACTTGACCATAAACTCATTCAAGAGGAAAAGTTATGCTGATCTTACCAAGGCTTATTAGTTTTAATTGTAGATTCAAATCTCATAATTTACTAATCTAAGGATGAAGAGTACCTAATAGGAAGTTTATGGGAGAGAGGAGTTGTTTTATTTTACAGTTTCCAAAATATTTGGAAGTCTTTTGGCAGAACATCTTCCTATTGTTTTGAAGATCCTATCTCCACAAACAGATGTGAATGCCATTAGAGACAAGAGCTCTTAGGAGGGCATTACATTATAGGATAATATAGTAGGAGGTTTTGCCACCCTTTCTACTCCTGCTTTTAGTTCATACAAATCATTTTATTTCTTCCTATTTAAGAAAGTTGGACACAACCACTCATTCAATTTTTCTGAAGTTCTCATACTATGATCTGCTACCAGAGCCTATAATTGCCATAAATCTGGTTGAATTGCACAGGAAAAGAATCCTTCCACATTTTCACTGGCACACAATGACAAACTACCAGCTAAAGTTCACCATATTTCAATTGGATGTATCCAAATAGTCGTAAATCTAGTTTTAACGTTTTATATCTCTCACTGATCTCACTCAAAATATTCTTGCATCTTTTCCCTGTATTATTTCAACATATTTATGCCCTATAAACCAAGCCACTCACAGAATCATTGGTCAATGTCTTCATTTTTCCATGAGTTAGCAGAACTCAAGCCCACAGGAAATCTTCCCAGAAAGATTTCAGAAATCCTTCAGACTACACCAGCCCCACTGACTTGAAGGACAAATTCTTACAAAAACTCATCTTCTAAAGGTCTTTTATTCAGGTGCGTTTCAGGATCTGTTACAAGGCCAAGAGGAAGCAACGTACTAAAAGACAAGCACCTCAGCAATTTTTTCAAGGAATTGCCAAACCAGGTATCTTGACTTGAACTAGTCTTCCTTCCTAGCTACTCCATATAAACATACAGCCACCTCTAAAGTTGATACAGTCACAGAAGGAAGGAGGGTCAATAACCAAGTCAGCATGTCAATACTGATTAGTTATGACAAAACACAGAGGAGAAGACAATTGCATATCTATAGGTTGATGGTGGGGAGTGAGAACAGGTTACAAATGAAGGAATTTGATTGTTCAAGAAGCCAAACTGACTTGATCACAACAGTAGTTTGGTTGAACATTATCACTGGTACTGTATTAGTTATGCTAACCTAAGAATAACACAAGGTGGAAATTAAATGCCCCTAAGGAATGGTATCCTACTACCACTAAGCCTACAGGTGATTTTACATTTTTTTAAGTCACAGAAAAAAACTCAGGTAAACCTCACTTTAATTTGTAAAAGTTAATATTCCCAAGCCATACTTTCAGTCTAGGGGCCAAGACAGCCTCAAACCTAAAAGCAAGTCAGCTAAAGTCACCATTATTGTCTTGGTTTGGGCTAGCATAATGAAAATATTCCCACAGACATGTTCCTGCCCTTTTTCAAATCCTTACCCTGCCTTCTGACTACTTCAAGCATGGTTTTAAATTGCCTCCTAACAAAATCAGTGAAGATCTTGGACTAACCTTGAACAACAGGTGCCTAATAGTCTCTTCTCTCATAGACGAGATAGATACAAACCTACTCTATGTTAACATTAAGCTTAAGACAGGGCCACAAAGCATAAGAATTCTCACTCCCATATAGCTTTAAAGAGTAGTTTTGTTTTCCTCCTGTGCAGGTCAATTTAGTGTGCACAGTACTAATTTTGAAGGAAGCTAACACTGCTAATGAGGGATTTTTCAAATAGCACAAAGGAAGCATTTAATTACATTTGGGCCTGTTGAGCCCAAAGCCTAGTAAAACAAGTCAAAAGTGAGTTGAGAATAATAAAACAGCATCTGTGTTTCACTCTGATTCCCTGAGTGAGATGGGGAATTTGCATAACATTTTAATGCAGAGTAAAACTGCAACTCTTGAGGTTAAGTTCTTTCAGCAACACACTAATGAGACGAACACCTTACAGCTAACCCTACTAATGATCCTATGTAAAAAATTTAAATAGGGATAGGATTAGACAGGAAATTCCTCTTTTGCATGGTGAATTAGGAAGATCTAAAATGATCTGCAGTGCCTGCAGAGGCATTGAAATTACAGCCAAGATACAAGCAATGCTGAGCTCATTATGCTACTGAGATGGCTACTGTGGTGCTTCATTCAATGCCTGGGTTATAAATGCTAATTTTAGACTCTTGTTTCCAGGGATGTTCCATATGCCACTTGGTTCATACTTATGTGTCTCCTAAGGCTGTATTTCCACTTGTGTTCCTTTCTCAGACTGATATATCAATACATAAGACTTTAAATTCTTTTATAAATCCATTTATTTCTCTGTTTATTAAACCCAGCAAATGCCCAATAAACCTCCAACATGTCCCATACAGTCTTGTGTCGCTAACCCACCTAACCCAATCTTGTAGTTGTAGAAAAGGCATTTACATCATTCAGCTTTCTCAAACATAATTTGCCTGAATTAGTTATTTGGAGGTCTGTTCACAAAATGATCCCAGTTTTGGTTTGCTTGCTGAGACCAATGAGCATTTTGTAGAAACCAGTTCTAAAACTGACTAACATATAATCTTTTCTACTTGCTTTCAGGTCAACAAGACACTGTTAATTTGAATTTCTACCCTTGAAAATCTTTCTCTGAATCACAAACTGTGGCACAGTTGAATTATAGTAAGTTCATTTTATTTGGCACTTCTTTGCTCACAGGATTGAAGATCATCTTCCCAAATCTGTCTTACTGTACCTCTATCCAAAGAATCTGAAGATTTCTTTAAAACCTATCATGGGTACTTTTCCCCTGAAAATGTGATTAAATAGGCAATGATGTCCAATCAGATATTTACAGAGTATTGTATGACAGCACATTTTATATTCCATACATATTCCTTGAAAAAACTACTGAACAGTTTTATATTTTTAAAGGTAGACTGTTATTCCTCATTACTTTACAACTCTCTTCCTGAGAACAAATTTTTCCCTTGTTGTTCCAGCTGACCACTGCTTTTATTATCAGTGCTGATCTCATTATTTCATAATGAGAATAATTAAGTGTTAGCATCGTCAACTTAAATTTAATAAATGGCCCTTTTGCTATCTGTGCAACCCTCTGTTCACATTCTCCTACAGTGTTGTTCCCATGAGGAATTCCTCAGGGCTAATAGCTTGATTGTCAACCGTCTCCTCCAGGTTGCACATGTTCTACAAATTCTTGCAACATAATATGATCCTTTGCTGTTCACTTATCTTTTCCTGCAAATATCAGGCATCGTCTTGCACAGATTATCAGAGCTGGCACAGTTCCATGGGCTGTTCTGCACACTGTAACAGAGTTTCACATGCCTTTCGCAGGTATCAGTCCTTCTGTATCACTGCTTTTAGCATCATGAATTTTCCATCAAGTCCTGGCATATTTCTGTTGTTTTCTCTAGGTTTAAAACTGAGTGTTTATTAGCAACTTGAAGGAATTTATGCTCCAGAATACACACTTGCCTTTTATCAGACACTCAGTTAACCTCACAAACTTGAAATATTGGCTTTTCAGCTTGAAACCATTTAACCACTTGGGAGAATCTTACTTTCTCTTTGTGCTGTCATTGCTCTTCAGAATGCTACAGCACTGTTTTGTTTGGCCTCCTTTGCCTAAATTTAACCAAAATCTGTTTGTGTACTGCAGCAAAACTGTCTACTGTCAGCAACCATTACCTGAGATACAAACAATATGAGTATTATGTATCCCTCATTGCCATTGGTATCACCAAAGAGTCACAATAGTGGAAGGTGAGTTCAGTTCTTCCCAGAATATTATCTCTGGCCATTGCATTTTTACCACTCTGTGTGTGTGTGTGTGTGTGTGTGTGTGTGTTCAGTAATCACTCACAGCTTCCGAGACAAGCCTCTGCATCACCTGTGCTCTATAGCCACTATGTGGTGTGACTACTTGCACAACACAGCAGCTGCCTTCTACTAGAGTCTCTTAATCACTCTACCCATCGAGTTTCTTTCAGATAATCCCTTTCATCACCTCTGATCTTTAAAAACAACCAGTCACATCCAGTATTTACATCAAACCTAACCAGCTGCCTGCAGTGCTACAGTAAAGGAATAAAAGATAGCGAAGACATTTTATTAAAGCTGTTTCTGTAACATGACTATTTCATACCATTATAGATCTCTCCTGTGTATGAAAAAGTCTGCAACAATTGCAAAAGTACAAGAGGACCCCCAGAATGGCTTAAAAGCAGCAACAAAATCAGTTTCAAGACTTCAGTTACCGATCCAAAATATCTTATTTCTATGCTTATTAAAGTCAGTTTCAGGATTTGGGAAGGTTCTGTACAAAACACAAGTACAGCTACTGCTCTCACTGTAGATTATCTTGAGGCAACTACAGAAAAAAACCCAAACCAAAACAAACCCTATGAAAAAACAAACCCACAGCAGCCCCCAAAATCCCACATCTTCCATGTAGGCTTGTTTGGAAGTAGTATTAACCAAGTCATCGATGTCTCTCACGGAGCTGCCCAGAACCTACTTTACTGGGAGGGAAGGGGTGAAACAAAGACTTTGATCAGGCCTAAACACCAGAAAAAAGGAAATCATTTAGGCAAGTCTGACATTTGAAATTGTTTCTCTTCACCAACCAACTCCCTCTACAGAACATTTCTAGCATGGTGCCACACCACTGACTGCAGAGAGATGAACTCAATAGCCGAAAGCAAGGGATAAAACCAGAAGCTTCTTGCAGGGACTCACATACATTTTCATATTTAGTAATTTCAGCTACACCTACATACAGACAAGTCCACAAAGGGACGGTACAACAAAAAGTTTACTATGCAAGTATAGATATCATTTTAAACTGAAATTTTTTATTACTGCTTTTTTCCTGCCTGTAAAAAACAGGCAGGGTAGTAGTGCCACCTAACTCTGGAAGGAGAAAGGAAAACTTGGAATTTTCTTCTGTAGAGATCTGTAATTTATATGGTCTCCCTCTGGGTCTAATACTCTAATGGCATTGAGAAAGAGTTTAATAAAAAAATGGAAGCTGAGGCTGTATCACAAACTGTACCTCACAAGCTATCAAACTTCAGACCTCTACATTTCAATTAATCACAATCCATCATATCTGATGTACATTGGAAAAGGCATTTCAGAGTCCATATCAGTCACCATAATTAATTAAAGAATTAGAGTCATGACAGGCAATATAATTAAAATAAGCAGGCTTGAAAAGAGTTGGAGAGGAAGGTTGTTGGGTTTGAGTTTAGGGGGTTTCGTTTTTTTTTTTTAACAATGTCATCTTCCAGTAACTTTCCTGTTTCATCCTATTCCATCTCAGCCTCGGAGGTTACAGACTTTGCTTCAAAGAATTTCTTGGCACTCTCATAGTCATAAAACAAATATTCTATAACTTCCAAGATCAAACACACTTTGGCGGGATGCAAAATAGCTACCTCTGCTCCAGTTTGGGCAGACACACTTGTAAAGGATTGAATTTTTGCCTCTGCACCTGAGCAGCACATGATGTATCATGAAATATGCAGGTCTTCATTATGCTTGACTTTCAAAAAGGCTGTTTGTCCTTCTCTACAACTAGAACCAGCATCTATTTGAATGTGCTTTTCCAAAAATCACAGACTCAAACATGTCACAGGATCCATAAGAACTTTTTGTGCTGCTGAAGCTCATAGAAATCTCCATTTTAATACAATTTTGTTTTTAATACAATTCCACTCTCACAGGCAGAGTGTGTCTGTTAAGGATGTGCCAAAACACTGCAGTTTTTGCAGAAAGGACTTATTTTGAAATAATCTTTTAGATTTAGGAAAGAACAACATTTGTGGTAAGGGTCAAAGGGGCAGAAGAGATACTGGCACAAGAAAAACCACGTATGAGTAAAGCCTGTATATCTTCAGGTACAAATGTTCCCTCTCCTTGTTTTCTCAGTAAAAAGTGGACAGGAGTCAGGGTAAGGATGAAAGGTAGTTAGAAGCCTTAATAATAAGGGGGGGAAAACAAGAAAACTGAAGAAAACACAAGCAAAATACATAGGATTTTCCAGCAATTGAAGCCACTCCCCTCTCATGAGTCCCTACAGACAGGCTTACATTTCAAAGACAGGCACACAAGCTTCAAAACACGACAGCAGGATTAGCAGAAGTGTTCCCAAAGCACTGAATTCCCTGCTCCAGAGGCTGGAGAGGGAAGACAGAAGTAGGATTTCTAAGCCATTCTGCATTATCTTCTTTTCTCTACTGCCACCTAAGTTTGGGCCAAGTAAAAGTAAACACATAGCCATAGAGCACTCCTCCTGCTTCCCACCCTCCTTCCTTCCAGTCACACAAGGACAGGCATCCCGAGCTCCCTTCAAACCAATATAAATCTTCACTTCTCTCGTTAAGGCAGTTTTCCAGCTGCTTTGCACTAACAGAGCAAAGCCAGTGGAGCAAAGACTAAGCACCTTGCTGACTCGCACCATTGATGCAACCCTTCCATGATTCAGCTGCGCAGAGCAGGCACGTGTTGAGCATATATGGCAGGTACAAGAGGAGACCACACACCAACCTGCAAAACTGTCCCAAAACAGTTATCTTCAGCATCTTAGACTGAACTGCCAACACATTTGACTTCAGCAGTCACTGGGAGGAGGATGGATTATGCATATAATTAGTCAAGCTGCTCAAAGGGTTTCCACCAGAAAATGTCAGTGGAATGCACATGTACTGCAGTACCATTAACTCCTCTGGGCCTTCCAGCAGAAACCAAATAGTTACCTCCTCTAGTAGCTGCTAAATTCCTCAAGTCTCAGGCTACACACATGGTAGGTTCCCAGACTCATTGGGCAAAGTAGGATCCTAATATCACAGCATAATACATGTAAATACTTCTGTTTGTCTGGTTTAAAATACTAAATACACACATGCTAATTACCAAGTAAAATTACCAATATTTGATGCCATAAGTCTAAGCATTTAGACTTCTGCAGTAGCTTGACCTTTGAAAAGTAAAAATATTTCAGTTTTGTAGCATAAATTGAAATTAGAATCAAAGCTAAATATTTTTAACAAAGTGGTTTATATTTGCACACACAGATGTGTGTGTACACATACATAGACACATACCTCCTCTAGTTCTTCCAAAACAGAAATTCAGAATTTTGTTCAATAGAAAATGCTGACTTGGAACAGAAACATTTTTCAAGTTTCCAAACTACCACAAAACTCAAACACTGGTTCCCACGATGGTTCATGCAGTAGGAATTGCCATGGAAAAAAAGCAAGACAATTCACAAGTTAGTGTTCAAAGCAAGGTTTGAAAAACACACAGCAATGAGTCACAGGTCATGTTGGGGACAAAGAAATAGAAAACATGATATAGAATTCAGTAAGCACTGAAGTTTGTGATGATGTTGAAATTAAGGAATTTGTAGGAAAAAAAATGTGTGGGTTAATACTTTTGGCATTTTGCACTTTGCTACAAAGTAAAGCATTCAAATGTTCTTGCATACTGTTTGGGAGCAAGGATACAGGCTCAGGAGAAAACAGGGTGATGCTATACTGACACTTGATTCTCTGACTTCTTGCACTTTCCAACATCATTTAAAACTATGCAACTGTAACATGCCTTCCCCTGTACATTTATCAAGACAACAAAATACAATTTGATATAGATTATTAACTTGTCTTTACAGTTTGGGAAATTGATACAGAAAGGTGAAGCAAGTTGCCTAAGGTCAGAGAAACTGAGCAAGCAAGAGAAAAAACATCCAGTTTTCCTGACAGCAGGGATCCTAAAAGGGATTACTGCTTTGCCCGTTATTTCTCACATAAATGTTACAATTGCATTTTCCCCCCACAGTTACTGCTTCACTTACTTATACACTGTGCTAATAAATAGATTTTACATATTAGGAGGAACACAAGGACTGCCAAAAGGAATGACAGCAATTAATAATCAGCCATCATTAGATAAGGAGACAGAGTGAGATAGAGTTGGATGGGCACAAGGCCTTAGCGCCCAGGAGAGCTCGCTCTCCTGTATAACTTTTGAGTTCACTGACAGTTTACCAACAGCAACTTCAAGGCAAAATTATAAGGTGGTTTAAAAAAGAACCCAAACCCTAACAAAACCAACCTATTTTCTATGTGCAAATATTATCATCTTTATTAAATCAACAGTCAAAGACTAAGTAGGGTTGTTTTGCTGGGCACTCAGCAAGCCAAATGGTCTCTTTCACTGAAAATCTCACAGCTCAAGTAGACCAGAGACAGCAGCAGGGCAGGTGTAAAATTTTGTTTATCCTGACAGCAACACCTGAGGATCACTGTCTTACCTTTTTTGCTGCAAGTGAGTAATGCCTCACCCATGCATAGATATTTTCCTACTTATTTTGTCGAACCATACTGTTCTGCACTGAAGGTCTCAGAAGGACCAAGAGCAGAGAGCTGCTCACCTTCAGTTCCCTCAGCCCATCCTCATTGCACTCACTGTGCATCAGAGAGCTGCATCAGTGACACCCCTCATATTTTGTGGTGTAGGACAATGAATCACACTACTCTGTCTCTTCAGCAGTCTACATTCCCCCACAGCCTCACTCTTTGCCAGAGCTGTTTCAGCTCTGAAGAGACGACCAGCACTTAGATGACAGAATATTGAAAAGGTCAGGGCTGTACAGCACAATGCAGCCATTCACGAGGCACAGCAGCCACTGAAACACCATTCCCATAAATCTAATCAAACACTAGAACAGTTTGTCCAGGGAGGCTGTGGAAGCCCTGTCCTTGAAGGAGTTCAAGATCTGATTAGCAAGAGGCTGGGCTTGACATCTTCCTAAAATACCAGATTATGAATCTACACTGCCTGCTACTTTTTACCTTTCAGCAGTATCCTGATCCTAAAGCACTTCACAAGAAATAACCCTGATCTTACAAGCGTTCCCAGTGGATTGCATCAAAGTCAGTGTCGTTCTTAGGCTGGTGATTAACTCATACTGAGCCAATAGAATTGAGACAAGGCCTAGAAATATTAAAAGCTTAAGCAGGAATCATTCCACCTGCATTGAATATTACTGCCTCTAGGGTAAGTGAACAGTATTACTTTCCAATTGAAATTTCCAATGGGAGCTTAGCAAGTCATCAAAATTGGATTTAGAAAGGTTATATGACAAGATAGTTGTCCAGATGAATTCTGTCACTGTCTTTCTTCTACTGCCTGGATGTGACACTTCCATCTCTCACAAAACAGACTGGAAAACAGATTTCTATAGCGAAGCAAATCCCAAGGCGCACAAAAATTATTTCCCATTCAGCTCTCCTCATTCTTTACCAGCTCTTTTTCCTCATTGATTAAAAGCATTCATGCACGTGCGTCTTCCACCACCCCCTCCCCTCACCATGGACTATTCGCCTGTTCTCATGTCTTTTGGTTGCAGCCTATTTTCTGCCCAATTGTCAGAGTCTAAATTATCTCTATAATTCCCTCTGCCTTAACCATTCTCCACTTCTTCTACAGCAATATAATTTCTTCCCTTGCCTGTCCCTTTTGTATTCTCTTGCCATCTGTTACTCGTCTAGAATGCCTTCAGGATTTTTTTTTCCAATATATGCAATCTCCTTTTTTCCACTGTTTTGGAATTCAGACCATGTAGCATTGGCAGCTATTTAACTCTTGCAAAGCATTTGGAAATATGCTGGTCTTGTAAACGACAATAAACATGACAAAGCAGTATTTTATTTTGATTCACTACATGGCTACTCACCGGGTACATTTACTGCTACACTTGCAGCTGTCAGGTTTGCAAGCTGAGGCAGGTGAGGCAGAGGTAAAATGTTAATGCTCCTTCTTTTGATAGAAACAGAGGGAGTCTGATTTCTTTATAGGTTTGGTGGGACTGTCATAACTCAGTTCAACATGATGTTCATCTGTTTGTTTCCCCATTTCACAGCCTCACTGAGGTGGCTTTGTAAAACAGATCTGTCAAATGCTCTCCTCACACTAAACCTTCTTCCAGCTGTAAACTGAATGTACTGCATGAAAACCTTCTAACTAAAGCTAGAGCTTATTCAGTAAGGGATCCATGAGCGATTAGAATGCTTTGCATTTCCCTTGGCTTATGTGAATAGTAAAATAAGAAAAACAAACACAAAAGATAACTGTGCTCTGTTAAAAGATAATCCCTCAGTATAATAATTGTCTAGCAAGGTTGAGCACCACAGCAGGCAAAAATCCAGTGAGTGTTCAGTAATTATGTTCCCATTTATTTATGAGAATTATGCTCTGCCATTGGGTTCAAGTCATTTAGAAATGCTCCTATTCCCCAAGGCTTCAGCTATATTTATAATGCAGTATCCCCTACTATTTTCCTGGTGTTATGGCAACAAGGAATACAATATTTAGAGAGCTATCAAGTTCTGACAAGGCCAGGCAGCAGACTCTGCATCAGCCCATCACACTCGAGCGGCGCGGGACGGGCGCGTGTGAAAACACATACGCATGTGCCTCTCTGCATATGGACGCACGTCTGTCGGGGCTGCAAAAATAACAGGGGCAGAAAGGAGGATAAAAAAACAACAGGCACAGCAGGAGGATGGAGGAAGGGGACTAACAAAACTGTATTTGTTTCTTCTTTAAATCTCCTGGCTAGAGGCACTTAATCATAGTATAGATTAGACTGTGCTGACTCATTTAAAAAAGAACCTGAAATTCAAGAAAGCTCACTTCCTTCCTACTATTTTTTTCTTAATGATAGAGTGAGGTTTGGCTCACAAGGTCATTGAAAGCTACAGAAATATTTCTTTCTACCTCAATAACCCAGGGACTCCTGTGCATGCTTCCACACATTTTAGTGGTTTTTCTACACACTGGTAAACACAGCAAGGTTAGGACCCACCTGAACAGGTTCCATGTTACTCTCAAACATGTTTTTATCTACATGGATATTCAGCTCAGTTTTCTAGCACAATCTTTTTGCATCAGGTCAAGATCAACATTCACCTCCACAGCAAGTGACTCCATCATGCTAATGAGCTGGTGCCAAGAGATAACCCACACGACATGGTTTGAAGGTGAACCAATCAATACTGCTGAATCAAGGGGGACAGCCCCAAGAGCTTGTTTGGTTTTTACCTCCTCAACCTCCTGCCACTTCAAGCAGTTCACAGGATTTCATGAGTAAGTTTACCTAAGAGGCAAAATAAGAATAGAAAACGCTGTCATGCTGTCAGGGACCTTCTGGGCTTATCAGTGGGATGGCTGCTTTAGAAATTAGCTGAAGAAACTCTGCTCTGAGTATTTATGCAAGGAGAAAATAATTAACAGATATAAAACTTGTCATCAAGACTAGCAGGGTGGATGAAGTGAGAATGCATGGTTCCCCAGCTTGTCTTCCAAATCAGACCATATTCTCAGCCTGGAGCTCTAAAACAGAGCAGAGTAGTTTTTCACACTGCCATAGTCCCAAGTCAGGAGACAGTGAGGTTTTACTTTCTCACTCAGGCTAACTTCTGGAAGTAATTACTAATAGATGAAACCAAAGTTCAGCTGAGCTGATAAGTGCTTCTCTGAAAGTTTTCCAAAATTAGCAACTGTCATGAGCCTTGAAACTGGATAAAGATTTTCTGAAAACTGGGCTTCCACAACAGTGCTGCTCAGTTACAGCCATGTCAGCAGTACCACAGATGTGCTGCCACTCTGCCATTTCTGAAACCTGCTGGAAGTAGGTGAGGTAGGAATTTATCTTCTTTTTGCATGTTGCACATATGTGCAGATGTCAAAAAAAGTCACTGTGCCATACTAGCACTTATTATAGAGGAGGAATGGAATAGAGCAGGAACATCAGAGCTATCCTCTGCTCACATCCCACTCCTCCCCTTTAAATGTTGTGAGGCACTGGCACAGGTTGCCAAGAGAAGCTGTGGATGCCCCATCCCTGGAAGTGTCCAAGGCCAGGCTGGATGGAGCTCTGAGCAACCTGGTTTAGTGGAAGGTTTCCCTGCCCATGGAAGGGCGTTTGGAACTAGATGATCTTAAAGGTCCCTTCCAGCCCAAACCATTCTATCACTCTACAATAATTTTAAGATAACTAAGCATTTTGTTATCAAAAATTATAGTTACCTATTTGATGAATCATGGGATATGAACCACAAACGTGCAAAATTCTCTGCCCCCCAAATACTAAACCTTTGAAACCACCTTTTCCTTCACACACAACTTTCTTTTCATTGTCTGGTTACATCTGATAAACGAGCTAGGTATTTTACACATGTTGTGTACCCTGGAAATACACACTTATACTAAACACCTTCATTATAGAAATGCCTCTTCCATTTGTGACTCTATCAACAGTCTGTGAAGTATAAATACTCCATGGTATTTACACAGCATATTTGTAGCCAGACTGTTCCCCCCTCTGGACCACCAGGCTCTGATGCCCACTCCTTTTCTCCTTGGTCAGGGAAACCTGCCCCGAGGGCTCAGTGCCTGGCATGTCTGCTATGGGAAATGACAGCTCAGTATCACTTCTCTGTTGACACAAGTCACCCATATGAAATGGGGAGAACTAAACCGTTCCATCCAGTGACTGATTTCCGACCAGACTTGTTTCCCTTCAGCTACCTGCTCTAAAGAGAAAAAACTGTGGGTGGGCAATAAAAAGTGAGAAAGAACATGAGACACCCTAGTGGGTCAATCTCAATTCCAGTGTAACGAGGCTTGTGCACTCTTGCAGCTTCAAAAGGGACCACAGACCTAAAAAGACCAGTGTGAGCCCCATTAAAACAAATATGACCTAATACAGAGAATATATAGAATGGTAGGGAGGATTGAAATCTGAAATGCCTGCACATTTCTTCAATACTTTTAGAATTTTTCCTGAAGCCAAACTTCAGAATCTATTTTTCAAACCTTTACAAAAGACTTTGTTCATACCTTAAAGCAAAGGGGGATGAAACAAAAGGAAGGGTGAGGAGAGAACAAGAGGGATATACCAATGGAATTGAGAGACTGGGTAAGTAGCTCTCACCTGGATCTGAGTACATCCAGATACACTCCAAGTGCCAATTGCACAGTAAGCTGGATAATAAATCCAGCACAGGAGCATAAGAACTACATAAAAGAACCAAGACTTCTGCCCTTTAGAGGTAGACTTACTTTCTACCATTGTCTGAAGGAATTAACTGTTTGAATTATCTGAGAGCTTTTTTGGCTAAATCCAGCTTGTATCAAAGACCCTTTGCTGTCTTTGTGGCTCCCTCCCTTGTGACCGACTTTGTCCACAAGGAAGCTGTAGCTGAGAATAGCCCAACACAGCCTTTTTGTACCTTTTAAGATTTGCATCACGGAAGGAAATGTTGGCTTATGTCCAGGTCCATGATTTACTGTAACCTTCCAAAGGAACATCCAGTTGACTAGAGCAATTTTATTAGCCATGCCAAAAACAAAGGCAGGCAATATTTCTGGCATGTTCTGTTTCCAAAGGCCCAAGCATGATAGGAGAGATTACACCTCTGTTTGCTATTTCTACATTCAGAACCTTAGACACTGTGTTCAGTTCTCTTAAGCTTATTTGAAGTTCGACATTTTTTTGTGTGGCTCACTGATGTGTCAGAAAATGAAACCTCATCGTTGGAAGTAAATTGTTATCCTCCAAAAAAAGAAATGCAGCTACCCTGGGTCATACAAGCCTTACTGTATATACTTCTTGAATACAGAAATCACTTCAACTTCTATAAGAACCAAACCTGAACCCTCCAAATACTGAGGAAATTACCTCTTGAAAAGCCAAATCAGAATACATGGAAATATTCTCCAGTTCAATATACAGACACACATAAGTGACATGAAATGGGCAGCAAGATGAAAAGCAGAAATCTAGCTTTTACTCCAAAATAACTCTGTTTGGTTTGCTATTGTATGGGTTCTGATCAGCATACAGATTTGTGTCAGTTGACATGAAGAGTTGTTAATTTCTGTTCATTTCTTCCCTCCCTTTCCCAAGGAACTCTTGACACTTTGCTTGTCACACCTAGATTCTCTGAAGCTGTCCCTCACACAGTATCATCCACCTTCCAAGAGCCTTTTCCATGTGACAGCCATTAAAACAGCAAGATGAAGTGAAAAACAAACACATACCACTATACCACTTGCTGAAGTCACGCGGTAGACATACATAACTAAGAAATACTTTATATTATCTCCATAGTAAAATTTCACACCAAATATTGTGACATCAAACACTGTGTTTATCAGATTTCAAGTCATCTTATTCAGTTGCAAGTTGGTCATGCTTAATCACCATGACCTTCTGGAGATCAGAATTCGTTCATCTAAGTTGCTCCACTTCCATTAGCTGAGCGTATTAACAATATGTACAAAAGCACCACTAAAATACCTGGATTAATCTGTGGGGTAAAGTTAAGAACATTCCAAGTCCATCTTCCTATACAAACTGAAAAGTCTGAGCTGAAAAATAAATGCTTGGAGCTTACTATATGTTGAAGGTTTTTATATTTCTTTTCTTGAATTTGTGCTCCATCACTGGCCCAAAACTCTAGCTGCAAAGGTCTGGCAAATGAATAAATTATTGCTTTTCCACATACTGAGATAGGGAATGTGGAAAACAAGCCCAAAACCCAACATAAGAAATCAAATTAACAATCGCCAAAAAAAATTAAAAATTAAAAGAGTGAGAGCACAATTGATGAACACAATTAGCAGAGTATTTAGGATACAGGACGTGCCACTTTATCTCACTGTTTGTGACACAAACCTCAACATCTGGCTCTGGTGGCAGATGTTTGCAAGAATCACAGGGGACTGTTTTTGTAGTTAAAAGTGCTTAAGGCAAGTTGTTCATTTTGCCATGTTTTTGTCACTCTTCCATTCTGAACCATCACCCTTCTCCCTGTTATCTGTCAGTCCTAGGACAGCACAAGCCATTTGGCAATGGCTTACTGAGTTAAACCTTCTCCCAACATGCCTTCATCATCCCAAATTCCTGATCTTCCCATACCTTCCACGTTATCATTCCAGATATCACAGGTGGCAGCCATGGCCACCTCACAGATTTTGCACAAGCAGGCTCAGCCCAGGTGTGACCACGGAGACTGAACCTCCACATTCATGGGTTACATGGCATTCTGCCCTTCCATTTTGCCTCTAGCCCTACAGAGTGACCCCAAAAAGAGTGTTACACTTCCCCAATACACTTCAGTACCATCCAGCACCTAAGAAATGGGAAGCTGCTGAAGGCCAGCTGAGTAGCAGAAGGGTGTGAATAACCCCTTCTCTATTCCCAACCCTGCTGAATCCACACCCAGGATATAAACCATCCATAGTGACATTTCCTATCTCACCCTGTTGGTGTTAATATTACCTTCCTCCTTGTTCTGTGAATACAACCTTTGGAGCAACAGCCCCTGCAATCAAAAGTCAACTGCTAAGACTACAACTTTGTCCCAAATTCAAGACTCCTTTCATTTATGAATATCTGTTTCCAGACAAGAAAAAGTTTAATTTCCTATAGTATAAAATGGACCAAGGTCAGGTTGGATGCGGCATCAAGCAGCCTGGTCAAGTAGGAAGTGCTCCTGCCCATGGCAGGGGGGTTGGGACCAGATGATCTTTAGAGTCCCTTCCAACCCAAACCATTCTATGACCAAGTGCTTGTCTGAATTTTGTGAGCCTGATTATACCCATTTTCCCACATCCAACTCCAGCCTGAAAGAAGGGGGGAAAGTACATTCCATGCTAAGATTGTTTCAAGTCATACATTTCAGTTGTGAATGAAGCTTTTGACAACAGAGTCAAAGGATGCTGGGTACTAGTTGGTGCTAGTAAACGAAGACACCTCTTT